>NC_027756.1:43538448-43541252 GCF_000695525.1 Brassica oleracea var. oleracea | reverse complement strand
AGCTAGAGGAAAAGAAGAGAGAAAAGTATGATTTGTAGTCTTTCGCGCGGAACAGCTAACCAGAGCAGCCTTAGTGCCTGCTCCAGCGACATAGATAAAAAAGGAAGTTTCCAAATATTTCGGGATTTGCCCTAGATTTCCTATTTCTTTCCTCTAGCCGCCTGTGGCTCCTATATATATAGTTTCCTATTTATTATTTTAGACCTACATGAGTTTTTACGCAAGACGAGACCTGAGAGAGCTTTGATTTTAGCGATTGCTACTTGTTAGGGATAAGACCTCATCTATCTCATAGAGAAGATTATCCTGAACCCTCTGATTTCTTTTGATCTATAATCAATCTGAAACAACCTAATCTAGTTACCTGTTCTTTTCGATATTTACTTCTTTAAAACCCCCACTTCGTTTTAGCTAAATTTTGATCCCATAAAGATAAAGTGTGAACTGGTCCTCGGGAATTGAATCTAAAGATATTACAACTACACTGTTAACTTGACAGTAGACAAAGATCCAATTTTAGTGTATCAGTATGGGATAAGAAATACTGGCCACAATGAATATTGTCTCCCTGACATTCCGAATGTACTAAATCCATCTGTGCATAATCCGAGATACACTCCGGCTATTGCTAGCGAATTCCGGATATACTTTGTTAAAATGTTTCCAGGCTCTTGCATCTGATGGATGAGTCATCTCACAATCCGTCTGAGTATGCTCGGCATGCCATCTCATCCCTCCGGCAGTCTGCTCAAATTGGTACAATCTTTTCAATCTGTCTGTAATTGGTAGGTACCACATCCTTTGGTACGGTACCCTATTACGTCCTCGTCCTTGCGGCTTGAATCGTGGCTTCTTGCAGAATCAACATTCTTCTGACTTCTCATCATCTCCCCAGTAGATCATGCAATTGTCGATGCAAACGTCTATCATCTCCGCATGCAACCTAAGACTATAAACCAGTCTCTGAATCTCATAATAAGAATCAGCAGACACATTGTTTTTCGGGAAATACTCTTTAAACAAGTCTGCCCATTCCTTCATGCAACTTTCAGGTAGATTGTGATCAGTTTTAATATTCATCATTCTAGCAGCCAACGACAATTTAGAGAGACCTTCTCTACAACCACTGTAAAGTGGCTGATTCGCAGCATCTAACATTTCATAAAAAAATTTTGCATCTATGTTAGGTTCTTCATCTTCATCATGAGCTACGAATGCATCAACTACCATATCATGAACGCTATCATAATCTACCACCTGCTCCTCCTGATGGTAACTATGTTCATTATGCAAATGATGATCAACCGGTTCTTACTGAAAATTGATATTACTACTACTAGCTTCATTCTCATAATTATAACCTTCTCCATGTTGAAACTAAATATAGTAATTTGGCGTGAAACCTCTATTTATTAAATGCTTCCAAACATTTTCACGATTTGCCAATTTCGAATTGTTGCATTTCCGACAAGGACAAAACATCTTACCGCTTTCTTGGACGAGCGGTGTGGAATCTGCTTGATGCATAAATGTCTCCAATCCTTCGAGGTATTCTTTCTTCACTCTTCCGTTAGCATCTCTGTGCATATACATCCACCTCCGCAACTCGAAAATATTCCCGGAGCCCGACATTTTTTTTTTCTTTCACGTTTTTATTTTTTTGTCTTGTTGGTGTGTTCAAAATGATGTTCAAACGTCCATATTTATAGGAAATTTTCGAATCTGGTAGTTGAAATTTTACTAGGAATTTACGACGAAATTTAGTTAGGTAGCCGAAACAAAAAAGTGTTACAATTATAAAGTTGGTGGACTCGAAATTTTGTCGTTAAGTAAACGTAAAATATTTCCTCGTAAAGTAGACGCTACTGTTACGTCGAGTTTATGAGGAAACCATTTTTCCTCGTAAAAACCACGTTATGTTACGTCATTTTTACGAAGAAATCATTTCGTCGTTATTTTACGACGAACTAACGTTGATTTTAAATTTTCTCGTAAGATACTCGTAAAGTCGACGTAAATTTACGAGGATTAATTTTTCTCGTTAATTTTCGTCGCTATAGTTGTGTTTTCTTGTAGTGAACGTTGATAGATAAACATGTTTTAAAATTATTTTTTCAGAAAAAGAAAACATACCTTACAATTATGTTTCGGGTTTAATATCCTTACATCTAAGTCATCTTCGTTGGGCCTGCACGTAGTTAATTAATAAAACATTATGGATTGTTCAGCCATAACATATAGTTTGATAATCTTGTTAAACCGTATAATTCAAATATATTTTATGCTTAATTTTCACTTTTCATTTTATGCAACATGCTGGACTAGTGATAAAGAAAATTAATAAGGATGTGAAATTTGACGTTGTAACAACTGAAAATACTAAATTAAGGGTTCAACTTTAATTATTACAAACACAGGTACATTTCTAAATCGAGGGGTTGGATGGACGGCATAAAACAAGTTTATCTTCCCCTAATCATGCAGTTTTAAGACAGCTTGGATCAGTCTCTGACCTGTAACTAAGTTATTCGGAAAATGTACGCAAAATATGCAAAATGTTGAATTGAAGAAACATTGATCTCTGACATAGAGTAGTGGAGACTCTGGCGACAGGGGATTGGATATACGAATATGAGTTGTCAGTCTGAACTATCTTGCTTTACCTTGCAATGTAAATTCGCTTTACGATGATTTTTTAAAGTTTCGGATTAGGCTAGTAATTTTGTGTTTGGTTGGGATCAGTCTTTTTACCATAAAACTATTCACTACAAGAAAACATCAAGGATTCTGAGGGAAAAAATCGT
>NC_027756.1:43537898-43538348 GCF_000695525.1 Brassica oleracea var. oleracea | reverse complement strand
CGTCGGAATGTCCGTCAGAATATCGCTGTTTTCTTGTAGTGATTGTACCTCACTCCCAAGCAATGTCAGAACTAAAAGTGAGCTATGGTTTAACCTCGTTTTGGAAAGATCATCGAAACTCCATTAGACTACTTACATTTCATTGTTTAACCCAACACACCCACTTTTTCTTTAAGAAAAGGTTGATATATAAGCAAATGTAAAAATCTAAAAGTAAGATTATATCCCAATCATTCCTTTATATAGTAGTAGTAATTACAAACATAATGGCAAAGTTGAGATGTTTCTCATAATACCACCAGCTCATTTGAGGCATATACAGATTAGATAAGTTACACTACAAGAAAACACCGGTATTCTGACGGACATTCCGACGGAAAATGAAATTCTCGGAATATCCCGAGGAATTTCCGAGGAAATTCCGAGGAAACACAAAATTTGGTTTCCTCG
>NC_027756.1:43537155-43537765 GCF_000695525.1 Brassica oleracea var. oleracea | reverse complement strand
GGGATTTTACAAAATTCCGAGGAAATTCCGACGAACTAGCCGTTGGCGTCGGAATTCCGTCGGAATTTCCTCGATCGATGCGTTTAAAAAGAGGCTCCCGAGATTTTGTTCGATCCATCGATGGGATAATCTAATCGATCGATCACATTGTTACGCTTTGGTCCATCTTAGTGATCGATCGATGCGTTTTCGGACATATATCCATCGATCAATCCGTTTATAAAAAAACTTACAAGATTTTCCGAGGACATTCTGAGCAACGCTTGAGATTCTCGATCGATCGATGGGATAATCTAATCGATCGATCACATTGTTACGCTTTGGTCCATCTTAGTGATCGATCGATGCGTTTTCGGACATATATCCATCGATCAATCCGTTTATAAAAAAACTTACAAGATTTTCCGAGGACATTCTGAGCAACGCTTGAGATTCCCGATCGATCGATGGGATAATCTAATCGATCGATCACATTGTCACGCTTTGGTCCATCTTAGTGATCGATCAATGCATTTTTGGACATATATCCATCGATCGATCCGTTTAAAAAAAAATTGACGTATTGAAACCCCAAACACTAGTTCCTCGGAATTTCCTCGGAATATTCCGA
>NC_027756.1:43530505-43535620 GCF_000695525.1 Brassica oleracea var. oleracea | reverse complement strand
ATGTCCCTCGGTATATTCCGAACGTTTTTTTATAAACGGATCGATCGATGGATATATGTCCAAAAACACATCGATTGATGAACTTCCGAGGAAATATCCCGACGAAGTTCTCCCTCGGTATATTCCGAGGAGATTTCCGACAAACTAGTGATCCTCGGAATTTCCTCGGAAATTTGTTTCCTCGGAATTCCGTCGGAAAATTCCGAGGGATTTCCGAGGAAAGAAAAAATTCCAAGGAATTATTTCCGAGGACTTGTTTCGTCGGTACGTCGTCGGAATAACTATCCACATAATTTATAATTTTATAAAGGATCCGTCTTATAATTTACTTATACCAAACCTTTTCACAGTCTCTGACTCTCTGTGTGTATATATACACACACAATTAAATCCAAAAACGTCAACAAATATTAAAACTCATCAGTCTCTTCCTCTATATCTCTCTCATCCTCATCATCTTTGGTCATGGCAAAGGACTTGGAGGTGCAAGAGGGCGGAGCAACGGCGGCGAGAGATTATGTTGATCCTCCTCCCGCTCCATTGTTGGACATGGAGGAGTTTGGGAAGTGGTCGCTCTACAGAGCGGTCATAGCTGAGTTTGTGGCGACACTTCTCTTCCTTTACGTCTCTGTCCTCACCGTAATCGGGTACAAAGCTCAGACCGACGCAAACGCCGGAGGAGTTGACTGCGGCGGCGTTGGAATACTGGGGATTGCATGGGCTTTCGGTGGAATGATTTTTGTTCTCGTTTACTGTACCGCCGGTGTCTCCGGTAGGTTTATACAAAACGTTCGAATCACGCTACATATTATTGTTACGCAACAAAAAAAGTTAGAATATTGTGTATTTACGGAACAAATAGACCAAAGTAATTCTAACGTATATTAGTTATTTTACATCATTCTACGTATATTAGTTAGAGATGGTGAATCCAAGTTAGGTATTAATTACTTTGGTTCAGCTTATCTAATTTAAAATACAAGCATAATTACAATTTGAGTTAATCTTGTGTGTTATTTACCTTTGAAGGTGGTCATATAAATCCGGCTGTGACGTTCGGGTTGTTCTTAGCTAGAAAAGTGTCATTAGTGCGGACGGTGTTATACATTGTGGCTCAGTGCCTTGGTGCTATCTGCGGTTGCGGTCTGGTCAAAGCATTCCAAAGTTCTTACTACACCAGGTTCCATCATGTCTCAACATTCATGCCTCAATAATTAAAATAAATCGATTTAAAAAGCCAATCAATTGTATATGTATAATTATAAGCATGCATGTTAATACTTAATATATATGATTACGCTCGTTGGCTCCACCTCCATATCTAATGTTTTTTACAAAAAAAAAACATTAGATATGGAGGTGGAGCCAACGAGCTAGCTGACGGCTACAACAAAGGAACCGGACTCGGTGCGGAGATCATCGGAACATTTGTCCTAGTCTACACCGTTTTCTCGGCCACAGATCCCAAGCGAAGTGCACGTGACTCTCACATTCCAGTTTTGGCGCCACTTCCCATTGGGTTTGCCGTCTTCATGGTTCACGTAGCCACCATTCCCATCACCGGAACAGGAATCAACCCGGCCCGTAGCTTCGGAGCCGCAGTTATCTACAACCAAGAAAAGGCCTGGGATGACCAAGTACGTCATTAACTGTTTTCATATGGACACATTTTTCTATATTAAAACTGAAACTAATGATGTTTTATTATATGATGTTTGATCAATTAAACAGTGGATTTTTTGGGTGGGACCAATGATCGGAGCAGCAGCAGCTGCGTTATACCATCAGTTTGTTCTAAGAGCGGCTGGTATTAAAAGTCTTGGCTCCTTTAGGAGCTCTGCTTAACTTTAGTTGTCTGAATTAAGAATCTTCAATAAAAAATGATGATTACCAGCAGTAAAAGAAAGTTACATCTATCCCATCTTTTTATTTATTTTGTGTTCTGTTTTTTTTTTTTTAAATTTAAATTTCATGGAATTTCCCATTGGTTGTACATGCGGTTTTAATTAATTTTGCTTTACGATAACTCTCGATTTCGCTTTATATCTTTTCGTAGAGTTAACGTTGATTCTGCATTGATTCTATTTCTCTTGGGAATCAACAAGAAAAAATCACTTTTCCTCTATTTTCATAACTTTCTCAATACACACAAACGCTTAAACCATTTAAAATACTCCCAACAACGAGAACAAAACATCGTTTGTCCCTTTGGATATGCATATCATGTTAATGATTATACAGTTCTCAAATTACAACTTGTAGTTCTCTATCTAATAACAAATATACAGACTGAGTTATGTGATTCCTCATCAGGCTCCTCATCTTACATATGATTTGGTCAGATACCTAATCGGTTAATTAGAAAGATGGTTGGTTTATTAGCGGGAACTGAGTGTTATGTTTTGTACTTGTAGTAGTGAATCCGATAGAATACTTGTTTGTAGGATTTGGGAAACAGGCTTGGACTTGTTACTAGAAGACTTATAACTGGTTAGAGTTTGTTTGTATTGAGAAAATTTTCCTTTAAGATAAGTCTCACTTTTATCTTTTCCAAGAGTTAACGTTAATTTTGCTTCAATTATATTTTCTCTTTGAAAATCAACAGATGTCACGTCTGTTTACAATAGTATCCAGACACAAGGAGAACACACTTTATTTCTATATAATATTTTGCTAACAAAATAACTTTCTGTTTACTTCAGCACCATATTAATGTCAACTATGGATTGAAAACAAGATTTGTTCGAAAATGAAACAATACAAACCTTAAAGTGTGGACCCGATTAATAATTTCCCTTTTCTTAGTGTTTATATATTCCATTGCGGTTCCTTCAAGCTAACAAACTCTTCATGCATTCTTTGCCACTAATCTTACCCCAATAATATTGAAACTCGAAGACAAACCTTATGGACGTATATGTTCTAAAATGATTTAGTCCATATATCAATATATAAACAAAGTAAATTTCAACGGTGTTGAACCAATGAACTACTACAGATGTTTAGTTCCTGTAATTTATTTAAGCAAGTACTATCAACACTTGTATTAGAGGGAAATTATATAATCTAAATAATGAAATTTACAAACAAGAAAACTGCATTAACCAAAGTGGGGTTTTCACGACTCATCTTCATTCATTTAAAAAAGAACCTTTTCTTCTTTTGTTATTGTACAATCATACAATCATACAAATTTGCACTTCAAGCAACATTTATCTTTTCTGTAAACCAACCTTATAAAGTCCCCAAAACACACACACACACGCATACACACACACAAACAAAACAAAGGTTTCAAGAGAAGAAAAAGAAAACAACATGACATACCTAACTCACTCTTTGCCCTTCTTCTTCTCCTGCTTGTCTATGCTTCTATGTTTGTCCATTGCAGGAAGCAGACCTGCTCATGGTCCAGCTTATCTAAACCCCTATGCTTTCTCTCCAGAAGCTTACGATTTCTTTCACCCACAATCATCACTTCCTAACAATATTCCACCAAGAGACTCGCCTTCTTCGTCTTCACTTTCACCTTCACCATCACCTTCTAAGACCTCTAATGTAGAAGCAGATACACAAGGAAGTAAGTTTTCATCAGAAGAGCACACAAATGAGAGTATCAGAGAAGAAGGACGAGGAGAAACCGTTGGAATAGTGTTAGGCGTTTCTTTCGCGGCTTTTATTTTGACGGGAGCTTACTTTGTTATCAAGAAACGACGAGCAAATATAACCCGCACGATTGTAATCCATGCTTAAATTAACCGAAAAAATAATTCAAGATTTTGTCAAATTGCTATTAGTGTGATTATGTAGAATGGTACAGAATCACCATGATGCAAAATGTTGGCAAATCCTACATTTATATGTTTGTTTAACTAACTTATCATCTTGTTATTCTAAGTGGGCTGGGTAAATGGGCTTCGTTTGTAAAGATGGAGCTCCAAACAACATTACCATTTTGTAGAACTTTTGCCCATTTTGAACTTAAGAAAATATTACCGACTAAAAATTTAAAATTTCATATACAATCAATAGTTAAACATAGTGTTTTGAAACCCGACTCGGATCCGCGGTTGAACAGGTAAACCTGGTGGTCCAACAAAAAATCCGGTTTGGGTTTTTCAAAAAACCCAATATTTAGAAACCGAAAAAACCTGAAATCCGATACCGGTTGAACCAATAAATAAATTTTACTTTTTTTTTTATGGTTTTTAATTCTGTTTTTAGATTATGTTTTATATTCTCACTTTCCAATTAAGAATTTAGGTGCTGACAAAAAAAAAGTTAGGTTTTTTCTTTTCAGTTTTATATTTGTGATTTTTAGATTTTGACGAAGATTTCACTATGTCACCCGAAGAAAATGAAGTGAATGATGATAAAGAGACATGAAATTAGTTGATGTGATTTGGTGTTAGTTTATTTCCGTTATTGACAATTTATAACAATGATCTTTTACTTTTGATTTATTTTGGATTTGAAGTTTAATTTGTTATTCACATTAGACATTTAAATATTTATGAATTTTATGTCTTGATTTTTTTAGATAACATAACTCGTACCTTGTTACATAAAATTTTAAATGGTTCAAACTATTTTTTTTATATTTTGTATGTAAAATGAAAATGAAAAATATAAAAAGTTTTTATTAAAAACAAAAGTTAAGTATTTTCTATATGTTTTTTAAATATAAAATATATACATATCCAAACTATTTTTGTATGTTTTAAATTTTTTATAGAAAATATCAAAATTTAGTTTCTATATTTTTACTTTCATAGCTTTTATATTATTATATAAAAATTAATTAATTTATTAACCTGCGATTCATCCGCGGTCGACCCAGTGATTCAGCAATCCGGTAAGTCGTCCGGTTCAGTATCAGTGTCGGGTTTAAAAACATTGGTTAAATGCAATGGTTTTAAACCCGACCCGGACATTGAACCGGACGACTTACCGGGTCGCTGGGTCACTGGATCGACCACGGACGAACCGCGGGTTAATAAATTAATTAATTTTATTATATAATAATATATCAGTTATGTAAATAAAAATATAGAAACTAAAGTTTAATATTTTATAAATGTTTTTATAAACATAAAATAATAGTTTGGATATGCC
>NC_027756.1:43508308-43530303 GCF_000695525.1 Brassica oleracea var. oleracea | reverse complement strand
TAATAAATTATCAAAAACGGAAATAAACTAACACCAAATCACATCAACTAGTTTTGGTTCTCTCTACTATCGTTCACTTTATTTTCTTCAAGTGGCATAGTGAAATCTTCATTAAAATCTAAAAATCACAAATATAAAACTGAAAAGAAAAACCTAACTTTTTTTGTCAGTATATAACTTTTTAATTGAAAATTTAGAATATAAAACATAATCTAAAAACATAATTAAAAATTAAAAAAGAAGTAAAAGTTATTTATTGGTTCAACCAGTGGTTCAACCGGTATCGGGTTCCGGATTCTACTGGGTTTTTGTGGGTTTTGGCGGGTTTCTAAATATTGGATTTTTCACAAAACCCAAACCGAATTTTTTTTTGGGTTGCCGGGTTTACCGGTTCAACCGCGGATCCGGGGCGGATTTCAAAACACTGGTTAAATGTATGAACCTTAATTTAATTTAATTGGTGTTATAAAATAATTGTTTGGATTTAGTTACTATAATTTGGTGAGCCCATTTAATTAGGTCGCAATTTAAGCAAAATGAAATAATAAATTTCCGTAATATTAGTCAAATCCAACAAACGACGTCGTCGTATGAGTCAGCTAAGTATAGTGTACTAGTTGGATTGGATCTCAATTTCTCGAGTCCGATCACAGTTTCAGACAGTCGCACTAAAATGGCGTTCCGCGTTTTCCTCCTCCTCTCTCTCACCGCTCTTCTCATTTTCTCCGCCGTTTCTCCCTCTTTCGCCTCCTCCGACGTCGACGATGAGGATCTCAGCTTCCTCGAAGACCCCAAAGAAGAATCCGATCCCACCAAGCCACTCACATCCACCGACTCTGAACTCGACGAGTTCAACGAAGGAGAAGAAGAAGATCCCGAGATGTACGAAGGCGACGACGAAGAAGAAGGAGAAGATCTCTCCGATCTAGGCAATCCAGACTCAGATCCGTTCCCGGCTCCGGACGTGGACGAGAAAGACGTCGTGGTCGTCAAAGAGCGTAACTTCACAGACGTGATCGAGAACAACCAGTACGTTATGGTCGAGTTCTACGCTCCCTGGTGCGGTCATTGCCAGTCTCTTGCTCCTGAGTACGCAGCGGCCGCGACTGAGCTGAAAGGAGACGGCGTCGTTTTGGCTAAGATCGATGCCACGGAGGAGAACGAGCTGGCTCATCAGTATAGTGTTCAGGGCTTCCCGACTATTCTCTTCTTTGTAGATGGAGAGCACAAGCCTTACACTGGAGGCAGGACCAAGTAAGTCTAATCTCGATTTTGAAACTAAAGTTCAAATCTTTAGTGTGGATTGTATTGAAAGTTCAAACCTTTAGTGTAATTTGTATTGAAAGTTAAACCTTTAGTGTGAATTGTATTGAAAGTTCAAATCCTTAGTGTGAGTTCTACTGGAAGTTCAAATCTTCAGTGTGAGTTCTAGTGAAAGTTCAAATCTTTAGTGGGATTTGTATTAAAATTTCAAACATTTAGTGTGAATTGTATTGAAAGTCTTGAAAGTCCAAATCATTAGTGTGGATTGTATTGAAAGCTCAAACCTTTAGTGTGAGTTCTACTGAAAGTTCAAATCTTTAGTGTGAATTGTATGGAAAGTTCAAATCTTTAGTGTGATTTCTATTGATAGTTCAAATCTCTATTGTGATTTTTATTGATAGTTCAAATCTTTAGTGTGAGCTCTATCTTTAGTGTCTTTTTGTATCGATGCGTTTCTTGGATCTAATTAAAGGTTTGCTGCTTTGTGATGTAGAGACACAATTGTGACGTGGGTGAAGAAGAAGATAGGTCCTAGTGTGTATAACTTGACGACGTTAGATGACGCTGAGAAAGTGTTGACTTCTGGGAACAAAGTCGTCTTGGGTTACTTGAACTCTTTGGTGGGTGTTGAGCATGATCAACTTGCTGCTGCTTCCAAAGCTGAAGACGATGTGAACTTCTATCAGACAGTGAACCCTGATGTTGCCAAGTTGTTCCATGTTGATCCGGAGGCTAAACGTCCTGCTCTTGTTCTAGTTAAGAGAGAAGCGGAGAAGATTAGCCATTTTGGTTGGTTCTTTAAATCTATGTTATGGCCTTTGATTGTAGTGGTATTGTTTATTTGGCTCTGCTTATTGGGTGTTTGGGTTATTATGAATCTGCAGATGGGGAGTTTGTTAAGTCTGATCTAGCTAGCTTTGTGTCTGCCAACAAGCTTCCTTTGGTCTCTGTTTTCACCAGAGAGAGTGCACCGGAGATTTTCGAGAGTGCAATCAAGAAGCAGGTATGTCAAATGATTTTTTCTAGTGAGACTCTTCAGTTCTGAAAGATGGGTTACTAACATGAAAGTATATGTTCTCTTTGCAGTTGTTGTTGTTTGTAACCCAAAATGGATCTGAGAAGGTTCTTCCAGAGTTTGAAGAAGCAGCAAAATCTTTTAAAGGAAAGGTACGAACATAGGTCTTTCCAGGTTTAACTCTGGTTCTTATTGATATGCTTTGTTTTAGCATCATCACAAGCACATGAAATTGGCTATATATCTTGGTAAGGTTACTTCTAAGAAGTCTTTGTTTGTTGGAACAGCTCATCTTTGTATCTGTGGATCTGGATAATGAGGATTATGGGAAGCCTGTTGCTGAATACTTTGGTGTGTCCGGAAATGGTCCTAAAGTAAGTCCTTTCTTTTGTTCTATCTATCTTAAGTCCTAGATCGTTTTGGCTAAAATGCATCTCTGTTGTTGGTATACGTGTAGCTTATTGCCTACACAGGAAATGAAGATCCTAAGAAACACTTCTTCGATGGTGAAATCAAGTCTGATAAAATTAAGGTATCTCTTCAAAGTTCTTTCACTTGTAATATAAGACTTCACTGGCTAGATTGTTTGTTTAAAATGTTAAATCCCTTGCAGACATTCGCGGAAGAGTTCTTGAGCGACAAGCTAAAGCCATTCTATAAGTCAGACCCTATTCCTGAGAAGGTAAAGCCTGTCTTCATCTTATCATTCAATCCCATCGTTGACGCTGGACTTAACTTTTTGGTGCATACAGAATGATGGAGATGTGAAAATCGTGGTGGGAGATAACTTTGATGACATTGTCCTGGACGAGTCTAAGGATGTTCTTCTCGAGGTACTATTGCAGTACCATAGTCCGTTAGATAAACCTATATGGATTTCATGTTTTTCTCATGTTCTTTTTTTTTTTCTTCTTCTAATTTAACACGAAACTCAGGTCTACGCACCATGGTGTGGCCATTGCCAAGCCCTTGAGCCAATGTATAACAAGCTTGCTAAACATTTACGAGAAATTGACTCTCTTGTCATAGCCAAGATGGATGGAACAACCAATGAACATCCCAAGGCAAAGGTACAATTATTTAATGAAATGTATCAAAACCTTCTTTGTTCAAAATCTTCTATGTGTAGAGCCTCAAGAGTTGATTTTCTTTGCAGGCAGAAGGCTTTCCTACAATTCTCTTCTTCCCTGCAGGAAACAAGACCGCAGAACCGGTAAGTTATGCTCTCTGCTGCCTGCATAGGTTTTGTCTTCTTCGTAAACTCCCTCTAAAAACAGAACTTTTTTGTTTCGTTGTGTGTGGAGCAGATAACGGTAGATACAGACCGCACTGTGGTTGCATTCTACAAGTTTTTGAGGAAACACGCAACCATCCCGTTCAAACTGGAGAAACCTGCTGCATCAACTGAATCTCCTAAAACTGCCGAGTCCACACCAAAAGTAGAAACTACTGAGACCAAAGGAAATCCTGAAAGCACCACAAAGAGTACCGAAAGTGATTTGAAGGACGAGTTGTAATCTGAACCTGAGCAAAGGATATGAGTTCTCCTTCCTTAAGTTATATTGTCTGATCAGAATTGTTTTTTCACGAGTTTTGGACTAGAGAATGATGGTGACTTTTGAGTTATTTTAGTATTGAGAAAGACAGTTTAAACTCTTTTGATATGGTTTGGCCATATTGTAGAACTGTAACACAATGAAATAAGTGACACAATAAGATATATAAAATCTTTCCGTGTGATCTTAAAGTTTCTAACTGTTCATTGCTAACCGAATTTCTTGTTAGCTCAAAAAAAAAAAGGTGCAGAGCATGTTACAGTTCTCTTAGCCTTTCCAAACTCAGAAGAGCTCGTAAATGCGACCAATTGCGGTCTAGTATACGAACAAGATGCAAAAGGTCAGTTGTCTACTGAAAGATTAAAAAAAAAACATAGAGAAACTAAAGCAAATGAGCCACGAGTTTGTCTTATCTAATGGAGGGTGCTTTATCATTACATTCACTTCTCTTCCAATCTAGCAAGGAGGGACTCCGCGAAACTCTCTTGCCTGTGAATCCAAAAGAAACACAAATAAGCATCAATACATAACAAGTAGGAGTGTTAACTGCAAGTACTAGGAAAGATGATTCATGGTGCAGAACAATTGATCCCTTAAAGTGTGTGTAAGAAACTGTCGTAAAGCCACCACAAATAAATCAGATACGTAATGACTCTGAACTAATCAGCTAATAGACAACCATGGTAATGTAAATTCTTTCAACAGGATAATCAAAGCAGTAGATTTTCTAAAAAGAAAAACACGTTGAACATACTTGCGTTCACTGTGCTTGGAGCTTGGTCTTGAATACTTCAAGTATCCATCCCAAGGGACCTTTTTGAGGCCCGCGCGCAGAGATATCATGTCTCTGACCCTGTGACAAGTAGACAAAGTGGATCTCACAAATGTTAGGCAAAATAGTAGAAAAAGAATGCTATGCTAAGTTTTTGTATTTCTAGTACGAACTTCTTAGTATATGCCGTCATAATAAAGGCACAAGAGAAGAATGTTCTACCTCTCTGCAAACTCAATTGCTGTTTCACCAGGCCTTATAGTTTGAGGTTCCAAGTACCACACTTCACACACAACAGCCCATGAAGTCATGAGTTGCAGCAAGTGCATAGTGAATGATTGTCTGCAAAGACAATGCAACACCTTTTGTTAACAAGAGAACGAAATAGCCCTAAATATTCTGCTGCGTTTGCACCAGAACAAAACTTTCTTTAATCGTATCTATGCAAAATAAAAGTGAAACAATACTCGTATAATTTGCTAGAGATGCTTCTGTATCTTTTTCAAAAATACACTACAAATCCAAAAATTATCCTTCCACCCTGATATGAAAGTCTTCAAGAAAATACCCTTACTTTCTGCTGTTCCAGAAGGCGTCAACAAAAATCTTGTTGTATTTGATTGCGATTGGACAAACAGTGCAGCCCAATTCAAAAGCACCCTGAACATTGCCATGAAGCGAATTGGAAACTATAATACAGAGTAAGAGTGCAAACCAAATTAAAAAAAATTGGGTCCAAAATACCTTTTTAAACATCACTGTATAATTATTATTCACACATGTCCCTTCGGGAAATATGAGAAGAGGATTATTGTCAGCTCCTTGGACATGGTCTCTTAACCTGAATTATGTGTTTCAAGTCCCCATGATCAATATAAGTAGATTACTTAATGATAATACAAAGGAGATAAGAATAATGCATACTTTCTCGCTACAATTTCACGATCCTTTGCCTCGGAACGATTGAACCATATACATCCTACACTCTCTAATATTGTGCTTTGCAGAAGCCCTTCATATTCAAAGCAACAAAAGTCCTTATTAGATATTAACAATAAAGCACGAAAGACAAACCAATCATTCGTCACTAAATCAGTCACAAGCCTAGTAACGACAGACCAATCACAAAGGTCATAAGCACACTTCTGCGAGTTCTAAAACCCCAGAAGACTTACCAACCCAACCAGGATGCTTCTGCATTATAACAGCAAATGCGGTCATCTGCTCCAAGACGATGAAATCAATCATTGAGGTATGGTTGGCAACATAGACCTGTTTAACCCCAATCATATATTAAGCAAGTATCAAGGAGATACAAAGTTGAAGACTAAACAGTTTTCAAAAGGAAGCATGACCTGCTTAGGACGGATGCTAGGCCGTGGCCCATGATATTTGACAACCCCTGTCCATGAACCGACAAAAAAGCTGCAAATCATTTCCACCAAGACCCTCTGGTAATACAGTAAAAGACAGTAACGAGCTCAACATCAAGATCTCCCGAAGAAAGTTATATATGAGTAAAGCACAAGATATACAAGAAATTTTCTCGAATTCTAGATGGAATGAAGACAAAGGAGAAACAGAGATTCCAACTCCACCTCTATATTTTTCCTCAATTTGTCTTGACCTTTCAGCAGCGAATGTACGGGGATGAATGTTGAAAGGAAAATAAACCACCCAAAAGTTAAAGTCAAGCACCTGCAGGTTTGAAAAACAATGAACAGCTCAGTCCAAACACAAGACTGAAAAAAATCTAAACTTTTGAGCTATAAACAAGAACCCAACACTCCATACAAACCTCAAGGGAAAGAGAATGCAGTATCTAACAACAACCCCAAAGCACCACAGTGGAAACAAGTAAATGTTCCAGTTCCAAGGCTCTGGTGGATTCGACTTGAAACATCTTGTGAATGAGTCCTTCAACAAACAGTTATATATCATAAGTTCTCAATCCTTTTGCTAATAAATGTTTTGAGTGTAAATAAAGAAAACAAATCTAACATCAACGATGGCACCAGCAGCTTCAGTCAGAGTTGGCGAGATGTCGATCAGATCAAGCCTGAGAATCAAATCCAAAGGCATTGTTACGAATTCAAATCAGCCGAGCCAATCACATTTTAAATTCGAAGAGATTCTGACATGCGGAGGAGAATGATTTACAGGCGGAGCTTGCCGCGAGGTTCTTGGATGGAGGAACCGGAAGGCAGGTAATCTTCGATGTTAAGCTCCGATCTGGACGTCACGAGCTTCCCCGCCGTACTGCTCATTGTTCCGGACACTTTCCGATCGCCGGGTGAAGAGGAGAAGCGAGGGAAGAGTAACTACAATACACACAATAATAATACCACATTGGGGATGCAACAGGTTAGGCTCATTAAGTATAAAAGGCCCAGCCCAATTAGAATTGAGAATTGTTTTGGCCCAATTCAGGAGAAACCTAGACATGATATTGACTATTCACTATTTACATCTCCAATAGTTGTTCAAAAACAACAGAGCGTCTCCAATCCAATCTTAATTCTTTTTAATGTTTTCTTTTAAAATAAAAAACTCTATGTATGCTCTAACATATAGAAAATAACATCGAAGGATATTATTTGTTTTCTTTACTTTTAGAGTAAAAGAAAAACATTTCTTAGTTGTTCAAAAAAGAAAAAAAAACATTTCTTTATATTTTTCTTCTATTATAGATAAGAGCCAATTCATCTTCCTCTGTTTAGAAAAAAATGAAGTTGGATTGAAGATGGTTTTATTCATAAATTTCTTTTGGGTTGTGTATGGATTTTGGGGGAAAAAAATCTATAAATAGATTAGTTAGTCTTAGAGATGATATCATTCAGTCTATTCTCTGTTTTTATTTATCACTAACAATTACATCTCTTCTTTCGTGGAGTTGTGTACGCATCAACATGATATAAAATAGCATGATTATCGGGTGAAACTGGTTTTGGGTTTCTAAAATTTTTTATTTTTATTTTTGTTTTATCTGATTGAAAAAAAAAATTTAAAAACAGAAATAATCGCGGGACGCCACGTGTCGTGGGGCCCGCAAAATAGTGTAAGAAACGGACCAAAATCGTTTCTTATCTCGCGACTTATGAAACCCGTTTTTATCAAAAGCGCGGGGTCCACTCCTTAAGAAACGCGTTAGTATACCGCGTTAAAGATGGTCTAAAGTGCTTACTTGCCTTACGTTTCTGCATGGACTCTAGTTATACAATCCTTCGTTTTCATGTACTTCTCCCTATTGAATTCTTATTGCTCCATTAGCAGACAATCCAATATTAGTTACATTTCCAAATATCATAAGCGTTGACCGTTAGGTGCCGAAAGCAATATCTCAAGTGTCACTCAGATGAACACTCCTTCATCTGTTGTTTCCCTCTGGTTCCTATGCACCTCACACGTGACAATTCGTTATGCACACCCTATATATTTATTACCTACTTCCTCTCCTTGTTTATGAGAGAGGTTGATTAATCATTGGGATGTTAAAGGTCAGTTTCATAATAGTACTCATGTTAGCGGTCAGAATCGTATCAATTGAAAATGTTTCGCCAGCTCCGTCTCCGGTTGAGTATATTACATTTCTCCGTCTCCGTCCCCTTCGCCTGAAGCCGGTGATGTCAATCCAGGGCCGGCCCTGGGCTAAAGTCCCTAAAGCAAGGGTTTTAGGCGCCAGGGGTTATATATATTTTGGGGCGCCAACCATAAGATATGATGCTTTGGTTTAGTGGTGTGTTCCCATGCATTAATACCTAGAGAATCCAGTCTTCGACCCTCACCTTCTTCTTCTTTTTTTATTTTTCGTTTTTAATATGATAATCATTAAAAATATTAAACATCCGATCTTAGCCAAACACGTGCTCAACTAACAACTTTAACTTACTTTTATGTAATACTAGGGGGTGTCCGCGCTGCGCGCGGAATATTGTTTATTGCTAAGAACATGATTTTTTGGATAATGTAATTATGTTGTCGTTTTTATTTGTTAAGAGCATTATTTGGTGTTTTTAATGTGTTATGTAGTAGTAGGTGATATGTTAATATATTTTGCGTTTGTTTTTTTTGAATAATGTGTTATTGTGTGTACAGTACTTGTCAATAGTGAAGGGAACCTCTACCGTAAAAGAATATTGAATTTCAATAACTTTGCATCTACGCATTTGTTGATTAATTCTAAGATTAACGGTTTCAATGTCAAAATTGTATTATATTTTTTTTTCATATTTTTGAAAATTAAAACTTTTAAGATATTTTTTGTCATCTTCCCATATTTTGACTTGAGCCGTCACCGTCTATGTAGTTCGGTACCTTTCTGGTGTGCGGTGCTTCTCACCATCACCGGAAAAAGACTCACTTCTTTCTCTTGTTTTTCTTTGGATTCTTCACCTGTAAGATTATATGGTATTTGTTGTAGATCAGATTTCTGAGTTTTCAGTTGTTCGGTTGATTCTCACGGTATTGTTGGCTGTTTCAGTCAATATTGATTGCTTATCTTTTTCTTTAGATGTCAGCTGATGTTAGGAATTGCATCTCCTTGGTTGGGTCAGAGTTTAGTCGTCTTTGATGTTTTATTCCTCGTCGTTGGCTTACCGTCAATAGTCTTTGCTCGTCTTGGTTTTCAAGATCTAGTTTTTGGTGTTCTGACTTCTATGCTCTCTTTCATAGCTCGTGTGCGGCTCCATAGTTTGCTGATTTCGTTTCGTCTCTCTTTCCCTCACTATTCTCGCATCTCTTTGCAGCTTTCATCGCATCTCTGGTAGCTCTCCCTTTCACCATGTTTGCCACTCGAGGTTTAGATAGTGTTTTCGTTCGGGTATGCCATGTGGGCTTGGAAGGTAATTTTTGGTCTCAAGTTTAGTTTTTGATTTTTTGGTGGTTGTCTTCCATTCTCCATTCCTCAAGTTGTTTCTTTTCTTTCCATGTTTCCTTTGGTATAGGTGTGCGGAGTTATTCTCTTGGAGCTTTGGTCTTTTCTATCCAGAGCTTTGTGTTTTTTCACTTGCATGGTCGTGTTGTATGTTCGTGTTTAGTTTATGAGATGTTTCTTACCTTTTAGCTACTGGTTGTGATTCCGGTGCTTTAAGCATATATCTTCATGCTTCTTGGTGGCTTTGGTCTTTCGATTATTATTCTCCATCTGGCTAGTTTTCTTGGTTATTTGTGTTGGTGCTCTAATTTCTTATTCTTAGTTTGATTATTAATAAATATATAATTTGTAAATAAAATAAGAAAAAATAGTAAAAAAATAATAAAATGGTGAAAGTTTATGTATTTTTAGTTATTAATAAATTTAAAATTTAAAATATATTTATATTATTTTATTTATTTCGGACCAATAAGTGCGAGAAGGATTAGATAGTACACAATTAGAAATTTATGGAGTAAATTGTAATAATTTAAAAGAAGAAGGATTTAAAATACAAAAAAAAAACATGAAGACACATGTCAACAAACCCCCCTTCCACATGTCATAAGAAGGGAAAAAACCAACTTTATATATATAGATAAAACAAATAAGTTAATCCAAACCTAATTATTTCCTTTTGTTCTATTACTACCTTTCTATCATTGATACCTTTTCTCCACCATCCTGAAGTGTATCTATATTTTCCTTGAGTTACACAAGAAAACTTCGCCTTTTAAAATTTATTTTCTTTGGTTCTAGGTTTTTTTTCCTCTTTTTTTTTGTAAGTTCTATTATTTTTGAAAAGAAAAATTGAAATATAAACAAAGATAAAACTCTCTCTGGTTTCATGAATAATGTATTGATATTTTTTTGTTCTTTGGTAACAAATTAGTTTTCAATAATATTTTTATTTTAATTATAAATTTAAATATTAAATAATTTTATTTAAAGGGCAACATTTTTTAGTATGCTTTAGGCGCCATTTAGGTCCGGACCGGTACAACAATGTAAGTGGAATGGAAGGTGAAAAATCCTCTGGAGGTGGAAAGAAAGCTGGAATTGCCTTTGGAGTGATTGCAGCAGCGAGTATTGTCTGCGTTGGAGGATACATGTTGAAGAAACGGCGAGATAATATTCGTCGATCTTGATATGAATACGTAGCCACTGAGTTTTTCTGAAGAGTTAGAAACTCACTCATGGTTCTCTGGTTATTATTTTAAAAATGTTTTGGTTTATATTTGTTTTTTTTTTTGATTTTTTTTTGTTTGTTTGTTCTTATAATCATTTTGAAATTTGAGTTTTTTTCTATTTTGTTTCTCCAAGTTTCACTATAGTTACTTAGTTGATTAGTGATTATTGTCTTGTATCCACGAACTACTACAACGGTATTAATTATTACCTGCTGTCTTCGGAGCCAAGAGATAGCAGTTCTTAACTAGTAGACCAAAACAATTTTCTTGTACATGATATGAGTAGTTAATAAACACTTTCATATAAAACACTATTCACGTATCCCTGAGCCAGCCTGCAATGTATAAATAAATAGTACTTTAACCATTCTAGTATTCTACACATTTAAAATATATTTTAATGTATAAATGTGAATCTTTGTACTTATTTACACAAATTTTCATATTTAGAAAACATACCTACATTTTTGGAGGACTTTTCTAAAAATGTAAGACGGAATTTTTTGTGTTCATTTATATAACATCTCAAATTTGGTTAGATATGCTAATATCTTTGATCCTTCTTAGAACCGAGTGGCAGCCTTGACCCGAGCGAAAATGTGATGTATCTGGAAACTCGGGGTCGTATATAGATTCGAGTACTATTTTGATCGCATCTTTCATGATCTTTTCTATAGGTAGATATCATGTTTCAATTAAAAATAATTTTATATTACTTGAATGTTTATAAGCTATAAAGTTGTTAAGTAATTCAGTAGCAGATTCTTTAGCAAAGATTTTTATATTTTTTCTTTGAGATTTGTTTTATTGATTGCTTTGTTATGGTCTTATTACTCATATCACTTTAAATTTGAGTAGTGATTTGATGTTGAAAAAATGGTAACTGATTCATCCTAAAATATGACAGCTAAAATGTTTTGTTTTCGTATGTAATAAAACAGATATTCAAGTAGTATGTATTTAGGAAGGATAAACATTCACGAAGTAGTGAAAAGTTTGTAGTTTTAAAAATATTTTTTATTTACTTTTCATAAATGAATATTTTTATTTTAAAATAAATTATACGTTAAATAAATAAATTTTGGAAAATTTAAAAATATACTTTTCATTATTGATAATTTAATATGTTCAAGTTTAATAAATATTATTTTGTGATTTATACAAAAACTTCTTTGCTACTATTATTGAGATTTGCATTTCAATATTTCTGTTTTCAAAAATTTTAAATATAATAATAATCTATTGGAAAAGGAAAAAAAAAATTGTTGGAAAATCAAAAATTTCTTTGAAAATTAAAATGAAAGACAAAGGAGACTATTTAGTTTATCTTGAGGATTCAAAGGATATGGTTACTCAAATAAGGCCATGGCCCATGGATTAGCCCAGTTAACACAATTCAAATGGCACGCCGCACGCATACGTCACGTGCTTTGCCTAAAGAAGAACTTTGTTGCCCTGCGTTTTAGAGCTCGGTTTTGGCATAAAAGGAAACGCAGGGAGACAAGATTCAGAGGTTGGTGAGGACTGAGGAGAGACGAGTTGTGTACTTGATCAACAAGTTTTGGATGGTAGTTTGTAATGTTTACTATAAAGTTAGTAATATATTGCATTTTTTGAATTAAAAACCCTTGCAAGATTAAGGCTTTAAGTTTGAAGCATGAACTCAGTAAAATCTCGTTTATATGTTTTAGTTAACTACATGTTACACTAAAAAGATACCAAACTACATCAAACCGAACAAAACCAAATTATAGATAATTTGTCTTTGATTTCATTTCTGCGATAACCCGATAAAATTGAAAACCGAAGATACCGAACCAAAACCTAATCATAAAATCTCCATCTCATTCTATTTCAAAAACACAATTTAACTCAGGGAGGAAAATGTTAACCACATAAAAACATGACTCGTTAGATCAATTTCAATACTAGAAGATAAACAACATCCAAAAAAGACAAGAGACAACAAAGGGGATCTTCTGTCTTGTATGGATCATAGTGTCATGTCCTACATCTTCAGCAAAACAACAATACTTTTTTTTTTGCATTAGGGGTTAAATCTGTTATGATCATTTCCTCAAGTGGCGGCTCTTGGAGAATATCCTCTTGCAATATGGATTCATCTTAAGGTTTCCAAATGTACGTACTTTATCCACCAAGCTCGCCCGAACATAGCCCTACGCAGTCCAAAAACCAGTTTATGTTACTCTGTTTTTCTGAATGTACTTATAAAAATATGATCACAGGACTGAGAGTAAGTAACCTTAGCTTTAGATAGAGCGGACTGGATAACATAATTAGCAAAGGGGTCCTGAAGAAGACGCTCGAAGTTTGGAACAGAGACGAGCTCGCGGACGATCTGGGATCTACTCACTGGATAATGTATAAGACATTTCTCCACCACATGACTACTAAACTTCTGTGTAGCCAACCTCACATAATTCCCTTTTAACTCAAACATTACATTTACTCCCCCTAAGTTCTGCTCTATTATGTATTGCACCACATAGTTCCTGCGATCAAATTCACACACAAAAGGAAGGTATAAAGTTAAAGATGTGACCATTACCCATGCAATTAAACCGATTAGTATGAGTGTATTTTCATAATTATTATAAACGTTACCCGAAAGGGTCTTGTGCAAGGTGGAGAGAGTTTCTGGCTATTTCAGCAATGAGATTCTCACGTTCCGCACCAACTGAGTATTTAACGCAGTGTTGCAGCACACAACATCCATGTTTATGAGTTGCAATTGTGGCACAGAACCTGGTAGCACCCTCCAAAATGAACTGCACCAAAATAAAATAAAATTATTATTATTTTAATACTCACTCATCAAATTTAAAGAAGGCGAGGAGGAGGAAGAGATTATGTTTAAAACCTTGTTATCTTCAGGGGAAAGGAATTTTAAGCAACTTTGAATAACATGATTTCCATTTAAATCTCTAACGAGAGAGAGCAAACCCGGTTTAAGAGCTAACTTAACCAGATTGATTTCTGTCTTTGTTCTCACTGTCTCAATCAGCTTCTGCACAACTCTTGTCCTGCTCATTAACAAAAAAAAAAGAAGGTTTCAGCTTTTATCTTAACCGAAGATTTCCAAAAAACATGAATCATCAAGTCAAAGTCCATGAACTTGAAATGTTTTGTCAAAAGGTCTCTGATTTGTCTCAAATCAGTAAAAACAATTCATCTTTTTCTACCAAGAAGTGCTGACAAAAGATCTCAACTTTTTTTTTTCCCTTTCTATAAACATCATAGGATTTTATCTTTCACGAAAATCAAGAAAAATCCATAAAGATGCAACACACAGCTTCACAGTTTATATGAATAATAACTTCTGAAAAATAGAATATTCTCAAATAGTAAATGCTTTAATACTTATGTGTACTATATTCCTGTTAAAATATTATTACCGTGTAAGCATTAATTAATTAATTAATATTTAGAAAGTAGTAAAGCTTACGCATAGTTGTGGAGGGAGATTTCGATAAGCAAGCCAGGTGTGGAGGTCAGGTTGATGAGGATTTTTGTTCTCTGTTCTTCGTTGGAGATTAGGATAAGCTTTTGTATGAGAAAATTCCCAAACTGATCCATTCCAAGTTCGATGACATGATTTATCAATCCTCTGAATATAACCATAACATCAAGGGAGCTTCTTTCTTCCATCAGTTTCTGTAAAAACCGACAACCCATCTGATCTTTTGCAGTTAGGTAGACAGATCCGTAGATTCCAAGCACGGACACAAGATCTGGAGACAAAGCTTCCTTCATGCATTTAGAAGAAACTCCTCTCACTGCTGAAAGAGAAATGTGTCGTCGTGGGTTTTGTTCCTGCTCCTCGAAGAGGTGGTAGTAATCTCTGTTTCGACGTGACGTGTTCTCTGTAAAGCCTCGTATGTGGTTGTTAGGGAAGTAGTCTTCCCGAGCAAGCAATCCAAGCATGCGACTGTTGTCACCGTGAGAGCTCTGCGTTAGACTTTGACGATGAGAAGAACCACCAAGTGTCAATCTGAAACATCCATGAAGATTTTCCAGAAAAGGAGGATGGGATCCGGTGAAACTACTCCTTTCTTCATCGTCGGAGATACCCATTTTACTGAGATTCTGACACAAACCAGCTGTTGTGTTCATGTTTTTGCGAGACGGTTGGTTCACGAATGGGTTTGAAATCGACGTCAAGGAGGAGGAGGGTGCAGAATCACCAGAAAAGCGAAATCTGGCAGAGGCACAAGTCGGAGGAGCTCCCTGAACGTCAGTACTGTACGAAGTTCGTCCTCTCAACTCATCAGGTAAGAACTCGAAATCGTCCATGAACAATTCTTTTCCTCAAACATCAAATCTTTAGTTATATGTAAGAAGATAGCAAAAAGAACAAATTAAAGCAGAAGCCAAAAAGAAAGAGATTTTTTTTTTTTCTTTTGCTGGAATTTTCTGTGCTAAAATGTGTTTTGAGGGTACGGACTACGGAGAGAAGTCTGTCTCTTTTGTTTTTTCGTATGGTGTAAGAGAGAGACGGCGTCTTCTTCTACAACTGTTACTGCGTTTGGAAGAAAAAAGTTGAAGAGTGATAAAAGAAAACTAAATATATATTTTTAAAAGGAAAAGATCATTCATCCGTTTCTTTTGTTTATATATTTAATTTTGTTTATGAATTTTACTATATATCATTCCTACTGTGTTTTTGATAAATGTTGTTTTACAAATATGCACACAGATTAAAAAAACATTTAATTTTTTACGTTTTCTAAAAAAAACATCATTATATCTACTCTTTTTCAAAGGAGAAAAAATCATTACATCTACTCAAAATTTGACCAATACTAAATAGACTACATAAAAGAGGAAAATCTCTAAAACAATCATGTTAAGTTTTTGTCACAAAAAAAAATTAAAAGAAAAAATAATCAAAATAAGTTTTCCTAAATAGACAAAAGACCTTTCTATCCATTGATATATATATAAATATAAATAATCTATTAAATAAAATACAAAAATAATCTTTTTTATAATTTCGGGTTATATATTTTCAAATTCAAACATTTTTATAAAAGAATTTCGAATTCTTTTTTTTTCCAATTTTTTTTCTCAAATTTCCTTTTTAAAATTCGAAAATACTTTTTGAAACTATTTTTAAAATTTTATTTTTAAATTTTCAATATTTATTTTCTATTTTAAAAAAATTTAAACCCAACCCTAAAGCATCATCTGTAACTTTAAACTCAAAGTATATGATTAGTTAATCATACGGTGTACGAGTATATTTATCATTCAATACAAAAAAAAATTGAGTCATTTTTTATTGGGTTTTCTGCAAAAAAACCCGCAATGTGGTTTTTTTTTTGCAAATTAATCCGCAAACTCAAAAACCCACGGGTCAACCCTCCAAGTGCCAGTCAAACCGCAATATAACCCTCGGCCGTATTTATGTGTATTTGACTGTGTATAATTTTAACATTTTTTCAATACTAGGTCGTTTTGGCGCTATAATTTTTTAATGAAAAAAATTGTTGAACTCGTGGTTTGAAATTTGAACCTTAAATACCATGTGCATGCTATATAACCATCTCAGCCAACATAATTGTGTTTGTTAAGTAAACAAATATATTTGTTGGCCGAGATGGTTATATAGCATGCACATGGTATTTAAGGTTCAAATTTCAAACCACGAGTTCAACAAATTTTTTTCATTAAAAAATTAGCGCCAAAACGACCTAGTATTGAAAAAATGTTAAAATTATACACAGTCAATTACACATAAATATGGCCGAGGGTTATATTGTGGTTTGACTGGCACTTGGAAGGTTGACCCGTGGGTTTTTGAGTTCGCGGATTAATTTGCAAAAAAAAACCACATTGAGGGTTTTTTTGCAGAAAACCCTTTTTTATTTGAGGACTAGATTGCGAAGAAAAACTTGGATTGGAGTACCATTTCTAATATCATTGATTATATAACATAAATTGTTATTAAATTTTACTTTAAGAATTTAAATCGTCATCTAATCTGAAACATAAATATTCTCTGAAGCATCAACTATTTAAAAATGGAGTAAGTTATTTGCCCTACGTCCGGATTGTATATCATACAATATTTTTGTTGATAGAAAGATATCTCTGTTAATTGTCTTGTTGACTTTGACGTTAATTTTCTATGTTTTCTCTTTTCATACAGTTTCTGAGTGATTTAATTTAATTTTTCCCAGCTTTGTTGATAAACCATTGTCACTGAAGTAATGCCATATGAAACAGCCGCGAGTACATTGCATATCAAATAACAATGTACATTGCATATCAAATAACAATGAGTGTATCAACAAAATAGAAAAACTGTACATAAGATAAAAGTCCATTCGCATATGGAGTCCCAACTGAACTCCATCAAGGTAGAATACCATCTTACTTTATATCATTTTACATTGTAATTTGAGAGAAATCCTATCCAGTTTACTGAGATTCTGACACAAACCAAGATCAAATGTATTCAGCTCAAGAAGGTTTCTGAGAGACTGTTGGTTCGCTAATGGGTTTGAAATCGACGTCAAGGAGGCAGAAGTCGGAGGAATCACTCCGAAGCCCCAAATCAGGGAGATGATGAATGTCAGTGGACGAAGTAGTTCGTCCTCTCAAATCATCATCAGGTAAAAACTCAAAATCGTCCATGAACTTCTTCTTTTCTTCAAACATCACGAAGTCAAATCTATAGTTATATACACACAGCACAAAAAAGAACAAAGCAGAAGCCAAAAAGAAAGAGATTTGTTTTTTTTTCTTTTGCTGGAATTTCCTGTGTTGTTACAAGTGTGTTGGGACTTACAAAGAAGGAGATATGATACGTTTGAGGGCACGGAGAGAAACTGTCTCTTTTGTTTTTTTGTCGTATGGTTAGGAAGAGACGGCGTCTTGTTCAACTGTTAATACAGCTTGGAAAAAAAATTGAAGAGACATAAAAGAAAAGAAAAAAAAAAGATCATTCATCTGTTTCTTTTGTTTATAGATTTACGTTTGTTTATGGCTTTTACTAAATACTACTCCATATGTCTTTTAACAAATTAAGAAATGATGTGATTTTAAGTTGATTTATGAAGTTTTAGACATAGAAGACATTCAAAAATCAACTCATGATTCTAGCTAACATGTCTAATCTATTTTTATAAAATTAGAAATCCAAATAGAATCAAAATCAAGTGATTTATTTGATGTCCAAGTAAACTGACTAAAAAAAAAATTGTATGGAAAGCTTATCTCTCTTACAGGCTATAAATGCTTATTGCAAGAACTTTCTTTCTCATTCATGCATTGTTTTGTGATTTCCAAGACTAATAAAGTTAGATAAAGTCCATTCTCTCAGATTTCAACTCTATTCATGTACATAAGATGGATTCCCAACTGTATTCAATCAAGGTAGTATGTCATCTTACTTTATATTTCTTTTGTTTCATTAAAAAATGTCATTTTAGTTTTTTTATTTTGTTTCAAAATAAGTGTCATTTTACATTTTCAATGCAAATTTTCTTATTAATTTTTTTTAGTCTTTTAAATAATCAATAGATATTTAGTTAAACCATTTTCATTTTAATAATTATGTAATATAAAAGAATATATTAGTATATTTTATTATCTTTTAATCTGCATGAAATGTGTCTAAGTAACACTTAATATAAAACTGAGAGAGTATCATTTTATGCCGTAATTTGAGAGAAATCCTATTCACTTACCACAGCCTAGATGCCACATGAAGGTAATTCGTCAAGACTCTTCGGTAGTTCGGTTCCTTAGCGAGCTGCTTGATAATATTGTGTGGTAAGTTCTCGTTACTTGCCTGAGCACTAAGAAACACCATAAAAAGGAGACAAATCAGAACATGTAAACTTTAAAGGCATTTCATGAAGTTTCAGAGGAAGCACAATTCTATTTCTAAGCAAGAAATAAATAAGCAGAGAAAGAGAATTACGATGGAGAATAATAAGTGCAAAAGGACCCTCCACAGAAGTGATCTTTCTCCTCAGGGTCAGATAAACAGGCAGAAGCGCCAATGTGATGGAATCCTTTTGCAGGTCTTCAAGACTTGAATGCGATCAAACTGAACCAAAGGCCACACAAACACTTGACATTGGTATTGTTTACAAAACATCAAGTGTCAACAAAATTACGTTTGGTCTTTACTTTATTGAAGATGATTTAATTGCGTTTAATAGTATATTGTAGAGTATAGAACTTGTACATTATATATAAACATTAACAAATTATTAGAAGAGAATACAATAGTGATTAGCGTGTAACGTGTAATCAGATACTGTCAAATGTGATTTTAGGGATTAAGTGAAAAAATTAAAAAAAAAAATTATGTACACGATGGATATTCGAACCCAGCCTCCCACAAAGCAAGAATGCACAACCAAACACTAGGCCATCAACAATTTTAGGAATTTGGTGGCCGGTTATATAGTTAATAAATTGGTGGCCGGAAGCAGTTGCTTCATTTGCTACTAGCAAGGGCCAGCAAGCTCTGCCCTCAAATATATCTTACGATTAAAATATTCATATTTTGTATAATTTTCCAGGAAAATGAAAGCTAAAAGAATTTGACTTGAGTAAATTAAAGTTACTCTTTCTACCATCCATTCGTTCTCATTCTCACTAAATTTAGATGTAAGAAAACGAAAGCTAGTTCTATTTTGAGGAGATTAATTTTTGTTTACTGCGACATTAACCATAAATTATCTTGACTATTTTTGAAAATAGCAAAAAAGAAAAAAGTGAAAATTTACTATCTTTAAAACTAACAACAGGATATAAAACCACAAAAGTCGATCATAATTTTCCAAACACAAGAATTCGAGTTGAATATCTTGCACTTACTACAAAAGAAAACAAACTGCAAAAAAAAATGGCGTCATCAAGATTTCAACTTGTTGCCCTTCTCGTGATCTTCTCTCTCGTTATTTCTGCCCAATCTCAAGGTGTCTAACCGTTCCCATTAATCTTTATTAGGTTTACCTTCAAAGATGTTCATTTTTGTTGCTACACCATGTATTATATGTGTCATGGTCACAAACCTAATACAATTTCCTTGAATTCAACTGAAAAAAAAAACAGAGAAGGATATACTGGACGGACCGTGCCGCTTGAGAGGAACGTGCAAACAGGACAGCGACTGCGACGTTCATTGCCATCGTAGCACCGACCCTCCAGCCATGGGCGGCCACTGCCTCTTGGCTAGACCCTCTGGTCCCGTTTGCTGCTGCCTTTTTGATTAATCCGATCCTTTTTAATTCTTTCACTCTTCATGATCAATAAAGCGATGAATAAAAGAAGCGATATAGTGTTTCTTATAATTTTTTTTTTCTTTCTTTACCACATAGACTAATAGACACTTGTATCATCATGTCATGATAGTCTTTTTTTTAATTGTAAGAAAATGGCTATTATTAGTGAACATTTATATAATTTATTTATATTTTCTTAAAAGTTTTGTTTTTGTTCTTAATTCATCTAGGCCAAAAGAAAAATATCATTTCTTCTGCAAAGATAGCAACTTCTGCTAACTTGCTTGTGCTGTATTATTTAAACCTCAGAACTACCATCAGTTGAGAGATTTTGCCATTGTTGAAAATGATGCAATAGACAACAAATAGGTATATGTATATATACATACATACATACATATATTATCTTCTTCTCTATCTCTCAAGTTTTCAGAAAATAATAATCCATTTATCCATCTTTGCCATTGGCACTAACACTGAATCTACTCATCAGCCACGGCGGGTCGACCCAACGATCATGTTCTTTGATCAGACCGATCAGAGCATCAGTTGCCTCCGACATGGCAATCCCACGCTTCACCACCGTCTGTCCACAAAATTTAAAACTTGAATATATAAACACACTCACTTCAAAAGATCAGGAAACTCGAGAGTAGTAAAGGTGTCACCTTTCCAACGTAAAGGTCGATTTTCCCGGGAGAACCGCCTACATAACCGAAATCAGCATCAGCCATTTCTCCAGGTCCATTCACAATGCAACCCATTATTGCAATCTGCACCATTTTCCAAAACTCCATTCGTTTACACAATCCAACAACCAGAAAGAAAAACATTTTCTTGAAACACAAAAAGAAACAAAGGTTTTGTTTTTTTTACTAACCGAAACGCCAGGCAAATGCGAAGTCTTTTCTCTGATCTCAGCGCTGATTTCTTGCAAGTCGAACAGAGTTCTTCCACAAGACGGGCACGATACGTATTCCTGCAACAAACAATTCACTGTGACTACTTTTTCATTCTAAGGAAGGGTTTGAGAATAATAGAGATTCGTTTGTGCTTATATATACCGTCTTGGTGTTACGCATCCTGCAGCCTTGTAACAAGTTGAAAGAAGTGTTCCTAAGAAACTCGAAGTCTTGATCAGGTGCTTCTAGCATTACACCATCTCCAAGTCCATCCACTAGAAGTGCCCCAGCGTATGTCCCTGCGTGGATCACCAACTCGTCCCTGCATTGTTGCGCAACAAGAAAGAAACCATCATACCGTATATCAAAGTTCTGAGGAGAGGGTTTCAGTCGCTATCTTACCTGTGAATCCCTGTTTCCAATCACTCCATAGTACTCTTCAACACCTAATAAGGACAATGCATGCAATATGGACTCTAAAGATGCCTAATTCCTAATCTATATGATCAAAATGTACAAGATATGAAGGCTAAAACATGTAAATATGCAAGATATCAGGCAAAAGACTATGTACAAAGAGAATGAATAGATTTCGATGAAGTGTTTGCACCAGTGGCAAGAATTGAAACTATTCGGCTCTTAATAGCCCTCGCAGCAACGAACGGTTGGGAGATACATCACATGGACGTTAAGACTGCTTTCTTGAATGGAGATCTAAAGGAGTTAGTGTATGTAACTCAACCCGAAGGTTTCGAAAAGAAAGGAGAAGAGGATCGAGTGTATGTGTTAAACAAGGCTTTGTATGGGTTACGCCAGGTACCCAGGGCATGGAATGTGAAACTCGATCAGGTTCTCAAGGAGATGAGATTTGATAAGTGCACGAAGGAACCATCAGTATACCGCAAGACTGAAGGAGGAGACGTCTTGATCATAGCCATATACGTTGATGATATATTTGTGACAGGAAATTCGCTTAAGGTGATTAGGCAATTCAAGGAGGAGATGTCTAAGAAGTTCAAGATGTCAGATCTAGGTAAACTAACGTACTACCTTGGCATAGAGGTGATTCAAGGAGCAAACAGAATCAGAATAAAACAAGAAAGGTATGCTCAAGGAATC
>NC_027756.1:43494377-43508249 GCF_000695525.1 Brassica oleracea var. oleracea | reverse complement strand
TACCGAGTTCAGAAGAATCATAGGATGTTTGAGGTATCTGCTTCACACAAGACCCGACTTGTGTTACGCAGTAGGTGTTCTTAGCCGATACATGCACAATCCGAGAGACTCTCACAGACAAGCCATCAAGCACATACTACGGTATGTGAAAGGAACAACAAACTTCGGTCTGTTTTTCAAGAGAGATGGGTCAAGGAGTGTCGTTGGTTATAGTGAGAGCAGTCAAAACATTTATCTCGATGACGGGAGGAGCACGTCAGGACATGCATTCTACTACGGTTCATCACTGATCACTTGGACATCGCAGAAGCAGCAACCGGTTGCATTGTGATCATGCGAAGCAGAGTTCATGGCAGCAACAGAAGCAGCGAAGCAAGCTATATGGATCAAGGAACTGTTGAATGAGATACTAAGCAAAGAAGGTGAGAAGGTCAAGCTTAGGATCGACAACAAATCAGTCATTGCTCTAACCAAGAATCCAATTTTCCATGGAAGGAGTAAGCATGTACTCACATGCATTCTACTACGGTTCATCACTGATCACTTGGACATCGCAGAAACAACAGACAATTGCATTGTCATCATGCGAAGCAGAATTCATGGCAGCAACAGAAGCAGCGAAGCAAGCTATATGGATCAAGGAACTGTTGAATGAGATACTAAGCAAAGAAGGTGAGAAGGTCAAGCTTAGGATCGACAACAAATCAGTCATTGCTCTAACCAAGAATCCAATTTTCCATGGAAGGAGTAAGCATGTACTCAAGAAGTATCACTTCATTCGTGAGTGTGTGGAGAACGTGCAGCTCGAAGTGGAGCATGTGCTGGGTGTTGAGCAGAAGGCCGACATCCTTACCAAGCCATTAGCAAGGATTATGTTCAAGCAAATGAGGAGCTTAATCGGAGTTCAAGAAATTGATCTCCCTAATTCAAGTTAGAATCAAGGGGGTGAATGTTGGATAATTCCAACCTTGTGGAAACTTAACATATTATTAGATGTTTAATATGTTAAGATAAACACAATAAGAAAACCTAGATATAGGAAAATAAAGTTTCTATTTAGGTTAGGTTTGTGTTTTTCATATCCCACATGTTAAAGAAAATTGTCTTTCATATAAATATAGGTCTAATGGAGAGGTGTTCCATATGATCTAAGAGAAACATATTGAGAGCTTTAGTTTTGAATAGTTTCTAAAGCTAATAAAAAAAGTTGTTTTTATAACTCTTTGTGTTTCTAAGAGATTTGAGTTTCTACAAAAAGTTTTATCATTTAACTAATAACAACAACACTGTATAGTATTGTGTCATGGTCACAAACCTAATACAATTTTCTTGAATTCAACTGAATAAAAAAAAACAGGAAATGATGTATTGGACGGACCGTGCCGCTTGAGGGGAACGTGCAAACAGGACAGCGACTGCGACGTTCATTAATCATTGCCATCGAAACACCGACCCCTCTATGGCGGCCACTGCCTCTTGGGTAGACCCACTGGTCCCGGTTGCTGCTGCCTTTTTGATTAATCTGATTTTTTTTTTAACTCTCCATGATCAAATTTTTTTTTTTTTAGCAAAAGACAAAAGTAGCATGATCAAATAAGTTCTTAATTTATTTACGTTCCAACTCCAAATAAAGTGAAGAATAAAAGAAGCGATTTTGTGTTTCTTATAACTTGATTCTCCAAATAAAGTGAAGAATAAAAGAAGCGATTTTGTGTTTCTTATAACTTGATTTTTTTTGTTTGTTTACTGCACAGACACTTGTATCAATCATGTCATAGTAGTTTATTTTTCGATTGTAAGAGAATGGCTATTATTAGTGAACAACTATATAATTTGTATTTATATTTTTTTTTGTTATTTCCATCACAGGCCAAAAGAAAAAGCTAGCAACTTCTGCCAACTAGCTTGTGTTGTATTATTTGAACTCAGAACTACTATCAGCTTAGAGAAGATTTGGCCACTGTTTAATATGATGCATTACACAACAAATAGGTATATGTATATACATACATACATACACATACTATCTTCTTCTTTCCCTCTCAAATTTCAGAAAATAACGATCCATTTATCCATCTTTGCCATTGGAACTAACAATGAATCTACTCATCAGCAACCGGTGGGTCGACCCAACGACCATGTTCTTTGATCAGACCGATTAGAGCATCAGTTGCCTCCGACATGGCAATCCCACGCTTGACCACCGTCTGTCCACAGAAATTTAAAAACTGTATATATAAAAACACATTCTACTTCAAAAGACCAAGAAGCTCGAGACTAAAGGTAGTCGTCACCTTTCCAACGTAAAGGTCGATTTTCCCGGGAGAACCGCCTACATAACCGAAATCAGCATCAGCCATTTCTCCAGGTCCATTCACAATGCAACCCATTATTGCAATCTGCACCATTTTCCAAAACTCCATTCGTTTACACAATCCAACAACCAGAAAGAAAAACATTTTCTTGAAACACAAAAAGAAACAAAGGTTTTGTTTTTTTTTACTAACCGAAACGCCAGGCAAATGCGAAGTCTTTTCTCTGATCTCAGCGCTGATTTCTTGCAAGTCGAACAGAGTTCTTCCACAAGACGGGCACGATACGTATTCCTGCAACAAACAATTCACTGTGACTACTTTTTCATTCTAAGGAAGGGTTTGAGAATAATAGAGATTCGTTTGTGCTTATATATACCGTCTTGGTGTTACGCATCCTGCAGCCTTGTAACAAGTTGAAAGAAGTGTTCCTAAGAAACTCGAAGTCTTGATCAGGTGCTTCTAGCATTACACCATCTCCAAGTCCATCCACTAGAAGTGCCCCAGCGTATGTCCCTGCGTGGATCACCAACTCGTCCCTGCATTGTTGCGCAACAAGAAAGAAACCATCATACCGTATATCAAAGTTCTGAGGAGAGGGTTTCAGTCGCTATCTTACCTGTGAATCCCTGTTGGGAAGTTAATGTGGTGAATGACGGGAAAATTAACTGAATTCTCGGATAGGAACTCGAATAGTCTACAAATCAAAGACAAGAAGAGTATCAGTTAGCTCATAACTTTGAGCTCATCAAAAGATTGTATGGCGAGAATTTTTTATTATATTATTACCTCCGAGCTGCATGTACTCTGCTAACATTGTCTTCATTGAAGGGTACATCATGTAGAATCATCGTAGCATCGATGTTCTTGAGTACTTCAAGCTCCCCGTATGGCTCATCACCTCGTACAGAGACAACCAAGCGTGTACCTGAAATAACCGATGCTAAGAAAACCCGAAAAAAGCTGGTTTTTGTCAGGAAAGTTTTTATCCGAGTCACCTTCAGGGAGAAGCTTGTAAGCACCACCAGATAGTTCCTTGAGGTTGACAAGAACCATTGCATTGGGCAATGGCTTTGTGAGCTGCTCTGATAAAGGTGCTATGACTCCCATACTTACATCGATCAACCGTTTAAGAGCCAAACGCTGTAAACATAACTCAATGTTTTACTTTCAGTCAATATAAGATCTTTAGAGAAAACGATATGGAGAAGCAAGGGTGATTCTTACAGCCACGTGATCATCTATAGGTGGTAGCTCTCTAAGTAAGATGGAATCAACCGTTGCCAGATCCTACACAAGCATTACTCGATAAGTAAAAGAATCAGGATGCGTCTCTCATGAAGATAAAATGAACCATACATCCCACCTTGAATGGCATGCCAACGACAAGCTTTGTAGCAAGCGATCTGTAGAGGAGTTCAGGTGCCTGGAAAGAAGTGAAAGGAAAGACAATGATACGTTCTACATTTTGCGCTATATAAATGTAGAAGAAGAAGAGAAGAGTGTTTATAAATGCTCTCACCTTTAGTTGATCTAGAGAAACCGTCATCAGAACAGAACCATCACGGTGAAGTACGTTTCTGTAATCAACCTCTTCTCCCTACAATTTTCCAGGAAGAATCATTGATAACATTTTTTATTAATTCCCCTCAAAATGTACAGTCTTTACCTCTTTCTGAACAGGTAGATCACCAGTCCTACGCTGAAAATCAAAGTAATGCCTATGCTTCTCTTCAAACGGTGCCTAATACACACAAAAGAGTTGCATTAGCCACAGTGAAGTGTAAACTATAGTAGAGAAGCATCTAAAGAAGAAATCATTCATACAACGCCTTGTTGAAGCTCAGCAGCTTTTGTTCCGAGGTTGGCCAATCGCTTACACGGATCAATCTCCTCTTCTGGTGGCTCAGTCAGCGAAACTCTTATTGTGTCACCTAGTCCATCCTGCAAGTACAACAACCATCACGTTATGTGAATGATCACAAGTAAAAATGTCTTTCTCTTATGTTATGTAATGTGAGGTACCTGAAGAAGCGTTCCAATCCCAATAGCAGATTTCATCCGTCCGTCTTCACCTTCACCTGCTTCAGTGACTCCCAAATGCAGAGGATAATCCCATCCATGAACATACATCTCCGCCACGAGCAAACGGTAGGCCTGGACCATGATCACCGGGTTGCTAGCTTTCATCGAGAAAACGAAGTTGTGGTAGTCTAGTTTCCGACATATCCGTGCAAACTCAAACGCTGATTCAACCTGGCCGTGACAAAAAAACTCATCAAATCAGACAAACATTACAAGTGGTAAAGAAGAGAAAACAGTTTCAAAGGCTTCTCACCATTCCTCGTGGAGAGTCACCATAATAGCTCATGATGCGGTCAGAAAGACTTCCGTGATTTGTCCCTATACGCATTGCCCTCCCATACTCTTTGCATTTCTCAACTAAAGGAGTGAAGACCTAAGGGAGAAAACGAGGGTTTAGACTCTGATTAATACTTTACAAGAAAAAGTGACACAAATGCTTTTTTAAATTCTACCTGCTCGATATGCTGAAGTTCTTTCTGGTATTCATCTTCTGTGTACTCTATCGTCTCAAACTGTGCCCGTCTGTCCGCTACAGTGGCAAGAACAAATCATTCGTACTTGAGATGAAGAAACAACTGAGAGAGACGAAAAAAAAAAGAAGAAGAAAGTGTACCAAAGTTTCCGGGGTTGACGCGGATCTTGTCAAAGCATTCAGCTACACGCAAGGCTACAGAAGGAGCAAAATGAATGTCCGCCACAAGGGGGATGTTATAACTGTAACACACACACACACGTAAAAAAAAAACAGTTCAGTTTCATACTACTCAAAACACCCACAAAACATAGCAGAATACTCGGTATGGGTATAAACTTACTTAAGCTGAACAAGTTTGTCTTTGATTTCAAAGCATGCGTCTGCCTCTTTCTTCCCTTGAACAGTGATCCTCACAATGTCAGCTCCTTTATCAGCTATTCTCATAACCTACAACAAGAGAACCAAGGTCTGTCAATGGAACAACACAACTCAAGTATCTGATGCATATGCATTCAGTAGAGAGAGAGAGAGAGAGAGAGATTCAAAAACCTCTTCAACGGTTGCAGCAATATCCTTTGTATCGGATGTAGTCATGGTTTGGATCCTTATGGGATGCTCGCTTCCAAGTGCGACGTCTCCAACCATAACAGTACAAGTCTTCCTTCTCACCGTCTTATGCAATGACTGGCAGTACTTCTGTCTTGGCACTACAAAACCCCACATAACATACAGAATCAAGCACTCTATAAGTGTGAATAATGCATCTGTTATGAAAATACCTAAGAGAGGGCTTCCTTCTGAAGCAGGTTGAAGCTCGGCTAGATCAGAGCCTTGATTCGAACTCCGGATCACTGAAACTCTTCTCCTAGCAGATCTTAAGCTCCTCACAATATTCATGCTTTTACCAAACCCGAGTTTCGAATCCGAGATGTTGACCCCGGAGAACGGAGCTGGCAATACCCCAGTCGCCATATTTTTTCCCCACCGAGTCAAAAAGTAACTGCATAATAGACACAGAACAAAATCAGCTGTGATTAGAAAACACACATCTATTCAACTCTTCCTTACACCAAGTTTAGTCACAAAAGGAAGATCAATTCATTTATCTCGGTGAATCAACTTTCTTTTTGCTTCAATTCTGAAATCTGAATCTGAATCAGAAATCCAAAAGTAAAGACTAAATTTTTAAGTTTCAGAGAAACCAATTCTCATAAAAGAATAATACTTTACTTCGTTTTCTCGACACCCATGAACTTCTGAGAAAAGTTTGCACAAGGGATGAAGAAACAGTACCTGAAGGCAGGCGCGAGGCAAGAACACGCAACTGAGAAACCAACCACAAGGAATCAAAAATAAAGAGAAGAGGGAATGTTCGAGAGACCAAGAAACTAGTGGTGAGAAGAGTTTGAGAGGGATTGATTGATCTTCATTATTGTCAAATAACACTCTGTGGATAAACGTTTTTTAGACCCAACCCAAGCCGAGAAAAAAACAGAGCACAGACATGTGGAAACTAAAATGTTTTTAAATTGTAAACTGATGCCTTGTATTATCTTTTCTTCAACTTTCAGCCCGTAATTAAAACATGTAATCTTTTTTTTTCTTTTATAGTTTTCATAAAAAAAAATCCTCAGTGAATTTAATTTACACGTTTTAAATTTCCTATTAGTTTTTTCTTAAACAAATTGGAAATTATTCATACAAGATTACCAACTATTTCTAGACAAATACTACATGATTTTTTCCCCAAAGATGTACCTAACATCCCATAACTTCTTCATCTTCCACATGGACCAATAAAAATTTTTAGTGAAAATTATGAAACAGTCCACAAATTCCTTTAAATTACAAATGCTGACTATTAAAACTAGAGTTTGCACATGCTCAAAATCAACAATCTTCTCATATTACAAATGTATCTGATAACCTATAACCTATAACCTATAACCGATGTTCAAAAAATGTTTAGACGGTAATTAGGCATTTTATACGAGATTATTGATTAGACGAGCAACTAGACCAACTTTTAGAACACTGTTTATAACATATGATCAAACCAATACAACCAATAGCAAAGATCGAGCAAGGAGACATAGCAAAACCTTCAAATTCTTTAAAGTCAGATCAAAGCTTAACCAGCTTTCTTCTGTTAACAGTCTTCTTCTTCTTCAAGCAAATACATCTCAAGAATCGCCACTGTTGCTTCCTTAGCGCTGAATCAACAACAACAAAGAACAACACTCTTCTTAAGTATCATCTCACAAAGACTCAAGCATTGATCAACAAAACATCTCTCAATGACACATACCTTCCAGGTCTAATGATCTTATACTTGCCAACTTTACTCAAATCAACTATCGTTGACCCCGCACGACCCGACGGAAGCAAACCACCATCATAGACAAAAGCACAGTGCTGCCAAAGATTCTCGAAATCATTCACGCAAACGCTGCTTCTATCACCGCTTAGATTAGCACTCGTAAGAGCCAAAACACTCCCCGAACCTCTCGATACTTCTCTGATGAATTCACTATCGGGAACACGTACTCCAATGGTATCTATCCCAGGGTTTAACGACTTTTCAAGAATACTTGACTCACCTGTTTTGAAAACACTACAAGAACATTCTCACATAAAAGAGATCATATCGAAGCAACCACAGTTGAGAAGAAGAAGATGCAAACCTCGTTGAAGGACGAGAGTGACTGGACCGGGCAAGAGCGAGTCGAGTAAACCATGAGGTAAGTGGTTTGTTGTAGCGACTCTCTTGATATCTGATACGTCTCCTACGCAGATGGCTAACGGGCTTGTGAGCTTCCGGCCTTTGATCTCATAGATTCGGTTAACAGCTTCTAAAGAACTGTTTCATGTTTATACAACCACAGTTTAGTTTGGTTAAATGTAAAGCTTATTCAGCTAATCTTTGTTTGAACATTACCAAGCATCACAGGCGAATCCGTAAAGGGTATCGGTAGGCACAGCGATAACTTTCTCGGATTTGATTGCTTCTATAGCTTCTTGTGCATAGGCTTCAGTTGCGGGATGAACTATACATGAATTGGTCACTACAGAGAGTTCTGCTCTCTGCAAACTCCAAACCTTATTCTTCTGCAATCCCAATCTCAATCTTCTACTGTGGTTAGCAGTTGCAAAGAATCTTAACTCGGAGATGACAGCTCCTGATACACGTGAGAAGAGAATGCTCATTAGCTTTCATCTTCCACTGACCATAACAGTTCACATATTGGATTCAGACACGAAAGTTCCTATATAACTCTTAGAGATAATGAACACGAAGGTTTCCGACAAAAGAGGAGATTTTCAAGTAGAAATTACGAACGAAGAGAAGCCCAGAAACATACGTTTCACATTGATAGTATCCAATCTTATCGGAAAACTAACGAACAAGCAATACACGAAACCAGGATGAGGTCACAGGAAGGAAACAAGTGAAACGGATTGAAAAAGACAACCTTTACGCAGGAGAGAATGAGACGGCACCGGTAAGATTCCGGGGAGTTTCTCGGCGAGCCTTGTGGAGAAGTTCATCGCTGTACTCTTTCACGTCGACGTTCACCGCCGTCCCGTCGAAAAAAGGGCAAAGATTTTGCCAAAGTCAGAGGAACAGAGAAGATGAATCTTTCCTCCGTATTGGCACGTGATTGTCTCGTGACCTTTTGTCAATTTCATTTTTTTTTTCTTAGTCAACATATTATTAATCCGGATATTGACCAAAAAAATATTAATCCGGATATTAAGAAATTTAAATTACAGAATTATTCAAAAATAAATTCAAAATTAATTAACAAAATTTGATCTAAGGAAAATTTTACTTTTGCACTTTTGTTAGTACCATTATTCAATTTTATCATCCATTAAATAACATTTTCATAAATATAACATTCATTAATGAATAAATAACATAAGTGCCTCCTAAATAAACCAGATCTAACAGAGAAAGGGAAATAGATAAGGTTTGGGGGTTCTCACAACAAATCATTATACTTTCTCGGCGAAGAGATTGACGGTGACGGTGACTCTCACGACATCCACTCTCACGACGACGACGAAAAAATGTCTTCTCTCTCACGAGTCACGACGTCTCTCTGGAAAGAGCATCCAGTGACGACGAATCCAAGATCATTTCTCTCAGGCGACAATAACAATCACACTACATGATTCAAAATATCATCTCAAAAATGTCGTCTTCTCTTTACGATTCTCCTCTTCATGATTCTCCTCTTCGCGATTTTCCTCTTCACGATTCTCAACAAGTAAGTTCCTAAATTTGAGTATCTTTTTGTTTGTTTCAAGTCATTTGTTGAATTTGTTATTTCTGTTATAAGAAAATAGAAGAAATTGGTTGAGGATTGTCATGTCCCTAGTTAGACCTAAGAGAAAGAGTATCGATAGTGAACATTGAGTTTTTGAAAAATTATAACTCTTTATAAATGTTGGTTTCAAGTCTTTTTTAGATGCGTGAACTCGAGAAGTGTTGTCTTGTATGGCAGTTAGATCTAAGAAAAAGATTATCGATAGTGAACATTGAGTTTGTTTGAAAAATTATAAGCCTTTATAAATGTGGGTTTCAAGTAATTATAAGATGCGTGAACTCAAGAAGTGTTGTCTTGTATTGCAGTTGGATATCAACGAGTTTTGCACAACCTTGAGATTGCCTGGGAGGGTTTATGAAGCTGGAGAACCACCAGATAATCCCAAAGCGATAATCCATCACTCAAAGATTGATTATGTCGAGAAGGTAGAAGATACATTGGGAGCATTTTGAAGCTGGTTAAAAGGAGTGGGTTCAATTTCAAAAGAGTTGTTCCATTTTCTAATGCAGGGAAGAGTATTGACGCAAGGAGAGGATCTCTGGTTTACTTTCTCGGACCAGCCTATGAGGTTTTCACAAAGGGAATTTCATCTGACAATAGGCTTACGTTGTGAGAAAGATCAAACAATAACAGAGCCGCAGTTCAAAATAATGAAGAAGCCATACCTTTGGATGTTGGGCAAGGGTTATAAATTTACAGTGAGAACGTTGTATGAAATGTTTAAAGAGAAAGCACGAAGCATGCCAACACTAGAAAGAGTATCCCTTGGAACAACAATAATCACAGAAGCGGTAATTATGGCAGAAAACCCGAGTTCTAAAATTTCGAAAGATAGGTTGCTGCATTATATGAACTATCGCTTACCCAAGGTGGCTTGGGGTAAAACTTCTTATAACATCTTGATGAGAAGTGTAAAAAGTTTGAGTGCAAGTTCCCGGACAGGAGATTGTTATGAAGTGAAGGGTTTTGCGCTAGCCATAAATTTGTGGGCAATGTCATCAGTGCATGTGCTTGGTATATCTTTGGGAAAACCATGCGAGACATCCTCTTCTTCATAACCGTTGTGTCTACATTGGGACTCAACAAGCACTCCGAAAATAACTGAAGTGTTAGAGCTGGAGAAGATAAACAATGTGAGTTTTTATAAACATCTATAAATATATTCGTGTGTTTATAAAAGATGGTAAATGTGACATGTGTTTATAAAATATTGTAAATGTAGTTTTATAGGGACTTATAAATTTATATATATGAGGTTTACATAGATTTGTTTTATTTATTCTACCGGTTGAGGTTATTAACACAGTGATTGGATTGGCTGAGGAATACAAACATTTGGTGGGGGCAACACATAGTGACGATGCTGACTTTGACAGTGTTGTGAAACTAGTTCAACAAGGATACAAAATGTAGAGAAGCGATTGGGAGCAAGGTTTTGTGGATGTTTTTGTTGCAAGAGAAGATATAGGTCAACAACGCAAGACAAAAGACAAATATGCAGAGCATGATGAAGATCTGAACCATAGTGAAGACGAAGAGGAAAAGAAAGATGAAGAGTATCTAAAGGATAAGGAGCAAAGAAAAGATAAAGATCATTTCATGTCTAACATCGAGAAACTTGATAAGCTAATCCAAATGGTTCTTAATTTGGATAAGCGAGTAGTGGTGATCCAGAATGTTTTAGGAATTGAGGTAACCAATTGAATTTTACCAAGTACTTATAAAATTTCACGTGTTATTTCTCTCTAACGATTTCACTTGTTTTTTTGAAGTTTAATGACGGTTCACCAAACAAAGAAGATTGTGATAATGGAGTTAGTTCTGGTGATAGAAGAAGTGCACAAGATTATGAAAATGAAGAATATGCAATTGATGAAGAAGCAAAATCTGGTGATAAAAAAAAATGCACAAGATGATGGAAATGAAGAAAATACAATTGCTGAAGAAGCAAACTCTGGTGATGGAAAAAGTGCACCAGATGATGAAAATGAAGAAGAGATATGTGATGAAGAAGCAAACTCTGGTGATGGAAGAAGTGCACTAGCTGATGAAAATGAAGAAGAGATATGTGATGAAGAAGCAAAATCTGGTACAGAGCATCTAAGGGAAGAAGAGAATATTATTGGGAGAAATGAGACTACATAGAAAATCACTCAAGACGAAGACACATAAAACTTGAAGCAGAAAGTTGCTTGAAACAAACGTCGCAGGTATGAATCTAAAATATGATATAAAGGTTTATATAAAACTGGTTTTTTACCTCTTGTAAAATCAATCGAGTTTAGGATGTATAAAAGCGTATTTAAAAGTTATAAAGACTTACAAATCTATGAAAATTAATTTATAAAGGTCTATAACTAATATAGAAAGCTTATAAATTGGTTTACAATATTTATATACTAAAATAATGATATGTAAACACCAATACTAGAAAACGTGTTATGCGTAACAAGAATGTGATATCGTCTAGTGGTAAGTTGAGGTGCCTTTAGACTTCAGTTTCGTCTGAATCCCGGGTTCGAACCAGTATCTCAACAATTGATCTGTTTTTTATCATTTAACAAAGCGATGACAAAACAGTAAATTTAACTCTTCCCCCGCCACGTCTTCATCCTCTTCCCCGACACGTTTGTTTTGCTTTCTTTTTTTTCTATCCTTTCTTCATCCTTTTCTATGTCCGTAAATTCCAAGCAGAAGAATCAACACTTAACGATCTTCCCCATTTTGAATCATTATCGTGGCAAAGGTAATTGAGTTTTATCTTCAATTTTGAATCAACACTCTAAATAGAATTGAATTTTTGTTTGGAACCTAATTGATTGACCTAAAATCTCAATCTGTTTCAGTTTCAGTTTCAATTCAACTTGAATCGATTTTGGCAAAAGGTAATTCAATTACATTCTTTGTATACTCTTTTGTCTTTTTATATTCAATTTAGATCAAATTGAATTTTCTCTTTGCTACGCTCCAAAGCGAATTGAATTTTTGTATGGAACCTAATTGATTTATCTAAAATATCAATTTGTTTCAGTTTGTTGGATGCATGTCGTTCATTTGATATTTATTCAACTTCTTTCTTTCTTTTCTTGATTTTTGTTTTTTTTTGTGCTCTGCATTTCCGATTTCGTTTTCAGGAGTAACCAAAGATGAACAATTTGAAGAAAAAAAAGAAAACTTTTGTCCATTGCCAAAGGCTGTGAAGTAGAAGTCTCTCTTAAAGAAGATGGGTTCAAAGGTTCTTGGTTTAGAGCTATCCTCGAGCAAAATCCGACGAGAGTGAAAGGGGAAAAGCTTCAGGTTTGTTACAAAACTTTGCTCAACGAAGACAGCGTAAATCCTTGCAAGGAAACAATTGAAAGATGTTTTATTCGGCCGGTCCCGCCAGAGTGTCTGAATGAAGGTGTCGTATTCAAGGAAGGGTCGGTGGCGGATGCTTATTTTAGTGATGGTTGGTGGACTGGTGTTATCATAGTTGAAAGGCCAGTTGGTAGTTTTTTGGTTTACTTTGATGATCCACCAGACATAATGAGACTCAACAGAAGCCAACTGAGACCTCATGCTGATTGGACCGACTCTGAATGGGTCAAAAGCAAAAACAAGGTATTGTTTTCTTTGTATGTTTAAGTTCTAAAATTTTGAATTGTTGAGGGCTTTAGCTTATATATGATTGTTTTGGAATTGAAGGTATTGAATCAACACATGTTTAGAACAGGGAAGTTGGTGGAAATAACCCGTAAAATTAGTGAAAGTGAAGATATTTGGGTCCAAGCATTAGTAATTACAAAGATTCAAGGGGGTGGTAGAAGAAAATTTATGATCAAAAGATGTACAAGCTCACAGAATTTGAGTGATGAAGTGGAAGGAAAACATACAATAGTTGATATTTGCAAAATCAGGTCATCTCCTCCTCGAAATCTTTGTGCACAGTACAGTCTGGACGACTTTGTTGAAGTGTTTGTTACACATGGGTAGCGCAAAGCTCGAGTGACGAAAATTCTCATTTGCAACCATTACAAAGTGTATATCGAGGCCACAAAAGAGGATGCGGTTTTAATTTACACTGAGATTAGGCTGTCAATGGAGTGGCTAGGTGGTGGTAGCTGGATTCGCGCACATAAGGTATTTTCTCACACATAAGTTGTATTCAATTTTGGTGTAATTAAAAACCTTCCTTCACCATTTTTCAGAGAGAATTTGAAAATAATGTTGCCACACCAATCAGATCCGCTCAAGAGAGTCCTAGTAACACACTTGTTTTAGAATCCAATGAAGATGATACGGTGAATGATGATGCCCCCAAAATCACATCCTCTCTAGATAGCCATGATATCTTGCATATTTACATTGTTTTATCCATTCACCCATGTGCATTTTGATCATATAGACTAGGATTTAGCCATGTTTAGGTTGAATTTTGCATACATGAGTCTTTATCAGATATTGGAGTACCGCATGGAGTTCTTGGAGGCATTTGGGTGCATTTGGAGCTCAAAAGAAGTGTTTAAAGCGATCAACGGACGAGCAGCGCACCAGAGCGACATCACCGGAGCGACGCCGTGAAGTCGCTGTGACACACATCCCGTAGCGATCCAGCCAAAGCGACATGGAGAGGTCGCTCACGTTTCTATCGTGAGACACCCCTTCTCAGAGCGACTTGCCAGAGCGA
>NC_027756.1:43492971-43494277 GCF_000695525.1 Brassica oleracea var. oleracea | reverse complement strand
TAAACTATCACCCCTTTGTGTGTTGTCATAGGCTTCTTTTTCTTATCTTGAAACTATATGTTTTTACTAATGATGTGTAGGGAGTGGAGTTACCATTACCTCATGAATCAGATGATACAGTTAATGATGATGCCACCGAAATCACATCCTCTCGAGAGAGCCACGGTAACACTTCTGTTTTAGAAGCCACTGAGACTGAAACACAAAACCATGAAACCGTAGATGTAAGCTTTAAACGATCACCCCGTTGTGTGTTGTCATAGGCTTCTTTTTCTTATCATTAAACTATATGTTTTTACTAATGATGTGTAGGGAATGAAGTTACCATTACCTCATGAATCAAATGATATGATGGATGATGTAGCCACTCCAATCATTGACCCTCAAGAGATTCCACGAGGTAAAATGTAGATTAGGATTTATAAAAGCCTATAAATAATTTATGAAGACTTATGAATTTATATATTATAAATTATAAAGTCCAATAAATAATTTATAAGAGCATATCAATAGTTTATAAGGGCTTCTAAATCTATATAAAAAATTTGACAATTATTTTGAAAGGCTTATAAGAGTTTTTGAAAATTTATGAAATAAGTTATAAGGTAATATATAAAGGGGAAGTTTACTTAAATGATACAAATTAATTGTGTTATTACTAGAATAACTCATATTTTTTGAAAATTATTAGAATATTTTTATGGTCGAAATTGCCCTTGTCTATAGTTATAACAAAAAAAAAACATTACCAAAATACCCTTAACTTTTGATCGACGGCAGATTTATTTTCAAAAAAATAAATCTGTCAAATAATAAGTCTGTTTACAAAATCTGTATAAAAAAAATCTACCGTTAAAGTGGTGTCAGACTGATATCTTGCATATTCACATTGTTTTATCCATTTATTCATGTGCATTTTCATCATATAGATTAGGATTAAGCCATATCTAGGTTACATTTTGCATACATATGTCTCTATCAGGTATTGGAGTACCACATGGAGTTCCTGGAGACACTTGGGTGCATTTGGAGCTCAAAGGAGGTGATTAGAGTGATCTTTGGACGAGCACTGCCTGGAGCGACCAGCCCAGAGCGACTATCTCAAGTCACTCCAGCCAGAGCGACCTACCGAAGCGACGCCATGAACTCGCTCGCCCTATACGCTTCGGAGCGACCTCCTAGAGCGACAAGGCGAAGTCGCTCCAGCTCCTAGAGCGACCTCACCACAGCGACCAGTCCAGAGCGACGCGCCGAGGTCACTCGCATCCCACACCCCTCTCGGAGCGACATGCCGAGGTCGCTCCGC
>NC_027756.1:43445493-43491016 GCF_000695525.1 Brassica oleracea var. oleracea | reverse complement strand
CGGAGTTTCGTTTCTCTCAAACATGTCTATTGCCCTCAAGCTTAGGCAAAGGTCTTGAACGATCTCCATGTTCGTCGCTGCAGCATATCCCACAGCGTTAGACTCAAACAGAAAACATAAAAGAATCGACGATCTATATGAAACCTGGTCCATGGCGCTGGCTTGTTATCACATCTAACAAAAAGGTAACAATAGACCTTAAAAGAACCCTATATAAAACAGAAGAACAGGTCAGGAAAATAATCAACTCTCTGCACAGACGTAGCTGGTGAAAAATTATGGTTATTAAGCTGTATACATACCTGCACTCCAACTTTTAGCCAGCACTTCTCAATCCTATAAACACCATCATATCTCATTCCTGCTTCAGGGGCATATGCAGATCTTTTTTCGTTGTAAGACCTGTACATGAAATATAAAAAGTGTCACTTCTGGTCAGAGTTTATCAAGTGAACATTCAGTTATCTCGAAAGATAACTGCACAAGGTTTAATTCAACTTTTGGACAACAACCTTTTCTTATTCCCTTTATATAGCATTGGCGCATAGGAAAGCTAAAAAACTGAGAATGTGAGTAAAGTGTTGAGGTGTTTGGAATTAGGGTTTTCAAAATTTAACATGTGATAATAACTTAGAATTGCATAGATTCAGGACTTACACTTTCATTTATCTTCGATTTAAATCTGGATTTGTCAGAGGTGATCTCGGTTTTAGGGTTCCTCTTGTACAACAGAGATGGCGGCGAGCTCGGTGGAGTTGACAAAATGGAAGGCTGCTGTGATGGAGGAGAAGTCGTCGTAGACGGAAGTGAAAAGGAAGGGTCTGATTTGCTTTCGTCGCCTTTGGAGAACACGACCCACGACCCTTTCGACGGCAAAATGGATTTTTTTTGGGAAATAATTAAACATTTCTTTATTAATAAATATCAGATTCTCAGTGGCAATTTTGTGAATAATAAAAGGAATGGGCGTTTTGGTATTTTCGTTTGCCTTATGAGTTATTCTAGTAAATACAAAAGTTTATGAGTTATTCTAGTCATTATATGTATAATTTGAGTTATTTTGAGTAGTTTCTCTATATAAAGGCCTAGAAATAATTTAAAGAGCTTATAAGGGTTTATGAAAAAGATTTATGAAATTAGTTATAAGGTAATCTATAGAAAATTTTGATAATCCCCACTGCATCTTTTCATTAGTGTAATATATAAAGCCCTATAAATAATTTAAAAAGATTTATAAATCTGTATAAAATGATTTACAAATTTTGCCAATAATTAATTTATAAAGACTTATGAATCCATATATAATCATTTATAAAGGCCGATACATAATTAATAAGAGAATATAAATAGTTTACAGGAACTTGTACATCTATAATAGTTTATAAAATCATAGTATTGTTTTCTAGGCATTAATATATATATATATACATGGGCCTTAAACATGGATAATCGAAATTGGGTCTTAGAGTAAAAGGAGAAATAAAACCGTCACAATTAAGGGTAAAAAGACGGGACATTTCATCATCTTCCTTCGTTCGTGTCTCTTCCGATACAAATCCACAAACTCATCTTTTGGTATGTTTTTATATTCCGCCGTTCTCCATTACTTTGATTACAAAAACCTACTTTTCACCAGTTTTCACTGGTGGATTTCAATTACCATCGATTTGTCTTAAAAGCGGTAATGTTATTGGTTCTTCTTGGCGATTCTTCTTTTCGATGTGCCTAAAATAGATGTGTGATTGATATTAGTGTAATATTTGACTAATTTTGTTAGAGGTTGTGGCCTTTAGGTTTAGTATGTCGTAACTTGGAATCGAGCATATTAGGGTTTTTTTTTTGTTATTTGCTATATATTTCATTGCTAGTTCTTTCGTTATTGATGTGCTTCATCAATTTAAGATTGATCTATTATGATTTACAAGTGTTGATAAACAAAACTTTTATAAGTCATTATAAAACATATCTTTGACATTACCATTTTGAATTGTTTCAGGTGAAACAATGAGTAATTCTGATGATAAGATTGCTTTGCCAAAAAGAATCTCTGAACCTGGTACAAATGGAGGCGTATTGGAAAGAATTAACAAGTGCTCCAACCTGAATTTGGTTGGTAAAGTTGAAAAGGTTTTAGGCAGAGAATTCAAGAAGCTTGAAAATTCATTCTTGGCTCATGTAATTAAGATGGGAAGGAGGCAGAAGCATATGGCGTTTTCAAGGCATTTGATTCATCACTTACTCTTAAGGAGAATTGATATAGGCAAGAAGGATTTGTGGTGTTTTTTTGGAGAACCGCTAATAAGGTTTTCTCTAAGAGAATTCCACTTGGCAACGGGTCTGCCTTGTGTTGTTGACAAAGATGAAGAGGAAGTGGAGACTTCAGCAATAACAAAAAACAAGAAGAAAGATCCATGGATGAAGAAGAATCAAACTTTAAATACCTTGCTTAAACTACTTGTGGAAAATAGTACAGAGCTCACTGCTGATCAGAGATTAAGATTGGGGGCTACAATCTTTGTGGAAGGGATAATGGCAAGCAATCTAGTGACAAGTATATTAGAAGAGCATATTCTTAGAGCTAGAAATTTCAAAGAATTTTGCAAGTATCCTTGGGGGAATTTGGCCTTTGATTATTTACAAAAAGAAGTGAAGAGTTTTACCTATACAAAGTTGACGAAGAAAGATCAATATGCGATTTGTGGATTTATATATCCAATTCAGCTATGGGCATTATCTTCTGTGAATCAACTAGGCACGTTCTTTGGTATTAGGGATGATGAAATTCAGTTTCCCTTGTGCTTGCATTGGATAGAAACCAAATCGCTTACTATTGAAGAGGTTAACAGATTCGACAAAATAGAGAAGATAACCTTTTATAATGTTTTATAAAATTGTTTTAATCTTTGCATTCTTCTTTTATCGATTGTTTAATCATATGCAAATACTTGTCAGGTTGATGTCAAATGTATCCTTGGAGATCCCGAATTGCATAGCGACTTGGTTGAAGATGTTGACAGTGAATTTGGAAGAGTTGTTGAATTTGTCAAAAGAGGATATCGTTTGAAGAGACAAGATTGGCTTAATGGAAGTGTCGACATTTCCGTTCCTGAAGCTGAAGTGGACGAAAATAATTCTGCTCCGGGGATTGGTGCAACTGATCAAGAAAAGATTGAATTCCTCATTAACAAAGTAGTGTCTCTTGAAGAAAACGTGAAGTACCTTGAAGATCTTTTGAACATTCGTGGAGAAACAGTGAAGGTAAATTATTTTCTATATTTTTAACGTGTTGTAAATGAAAAGAAAGATTCATATGCTTCTAACTTGTAACATGAAACTGAGAAGTCAAAAGAAACTGAAATCGCCACAAAAACCAAGGTTTGTTATCTATAACATCTTCATATTCTTAGTGCAATGTATTTGTATTCACATATAATTTTTCAGGCAAATGGACAGAATGCCCAATATGAAATTGGTGACACAGATGTTTTACAAAGTTATATAGATGCCAAAGGACAGCAAATCGCTAAGGTTGTTGTGTTTTTGATATTTTATAAGGCTGTTATTAAGTTCAAAATTTCTAGGTTAATTTTTTGTCTTGTAGTATTAGGGAAAGAAGAAAGGTGTAAGACCTCCAGTGAAGTAGACCATCAAGTAGAAGATGATACAGAAGTCAAACACGGTGCTAAAGAATGTGACACATCAAAAGTCAATGAAGTAAGATTATTTATAACTCTTTATAAACTGAACAACCGTTTTAAATTTATAAATCATTATAAATATGTAATCTTTTTTTTTAAATAGGGACAGGCACAAGAGGAAGAGGAACACCAAGAAGAAGATGATATAGAAGTCGATGCAGATGCGGACGACGGCACTAAAGGAAATGAAAATTTAGAGTAGCGGGTCCAAGTCGGTTGTTTTCATTTCCTTTAGCACCGTCGTCCACATCGGCATCGACTTCTGTATCATCTTCTTCTTGGTGTTCCTCTTCCTCTTGTGTCTGTCCCTATTTAAAAAAAATTACATATTATAATGATTTATAAAATTAAAACGGTTGTTCAGTTTATTAAGAGTTATAAATAAGCTTACTTCATTGACTTTTGATGTGTCATTTTCTTTAGCACCGTGTTCGACTTATGTATCATCTTCTACTTGATGGTATACTTCACATGAAGGTTTACACCTTTCTTCTTTCCCTAATATTACAAGACAAAAAAATAACTTAGCAATTTCGAATTAAAGAGCAGCCTTATAAAATATCAAAAACACAATAATCTTAGCGATTTGCTGTCTTTTGGCATCTATATAAGTTTGTAAAACATCTGTGTCACCAATTTCATATTGGGCATTTTGTCCATTTGCCTGAAAAATTATATGTGAATACAGATACATTGTATTAAGAATATGGAGACGTTATAGATAACAAACCTTGGTGTTTGTGGCGGCTTCAGTTTCTTTTGACTTCTCAGTTTCATGTTACAAGTTAGATGCATATGAATCTTTCTTTTCATTTACAACACGATAAAAATATATAAAATAGTTTACCTTCACTATTTCTCCACGAATGTTCAAAAGATCTTCAAGGTACTTCACTTTTTTTTCAAGAGACACTACTTTGTTAATGAGGATTTCAATCTTTTCTTGATCAACTGCACCAATCCCAGGAGCAGGATTATTTTCGTCCACTTCAGCTTCAGCAACGGCAATGTCGACACTTCCATTAAGCCAATCTTATCTCTTCAAACGATATTCTCTTTTGACAAGATCAACAACTCTTCCAAATTCACTGTCAACATCTTCAACCAAGTCGCTATGCAATTCGGGATCTCCAAGGATACATTTGACATCAACCTGACAAGTATTTGCATATGATTAAACAATCGATAAAAGAAGAATACAAAGATTAAAACAGTTTTATAAAACATTATAAAAGGTTACCTTCTCCATTTTGTCGAATCTGTTAACCTCTTCAATAGTAAGCGATTTGGTTTCTATCCAATGCAAGAACAAGGGAAACTGAATTTCATAATCCCTAATACCAAAGAACGTGCCAAGTTGATTCACAGAAGATAATGTCTATAGCTGAATTGGATATATAAAGCCACAAATCACATATTGATCTTTCTCCGTCAACTTTGTATAGGTAAAACTCTCCACTTCTTTTCGCAAATAATCAAAGGCCAAATTCTTCCAGGGATACTTGCAAAACTCTTTGAAATTTCTAGCTCTAAGCAGATGCTCTTCTGGTATACTTGTCACTAGAGTGCTTGCCATTAATATCCCTTCCTCAAGGATTGTTTCCCCCAATCTTAATCTCTGATCAGCAGTAAGCTCTGTACTCTTTTCCACAAGTAGTTTAAGCAAGTATTTAAAGTTTGATTCTTCTTCATCCGTGGATCTTTCTTCTTGTTTTTTGTTGCTGAAGTCTCCACTTACTCTTCATCTTTGTCAACAATACAAGGCAGGCCCGTTTCCAAGTGGAATTCTCTTAGAGAAAACCTCATTAGTTGTTCTCCAAAAGAAAACCACAAATTCTTCTTGCCTATATAAATTCTCCTTAAGAGTAAGTGATGAATCAAATGCCTTGAAAACACCATATGCTAAGCCTCCTTCCCATCTTAATTACAGGAGCCAAGAATGAATCTTCAAGCTTCTTGAATTCTCTGCCCAAAACCTTTTTAACTTTACCAACCAACTTCAGGTTGGAGCGCTTGTTAATTCTTTCCAATACGCCTCTATTTGTACCAGGTTCGGAGATTACTTTTGGCAAAGCAATCTTATCATTAGAATTACTCATCGTTTGACCTGAAACAATTCAAAATGGTAATGTCAAAGATATGTTTTATAATGACTTATAAAAGTTTTGTTTATCAACACTTGTAAATCATAATAGATCAATCTAAAATTGATGAACCACATCAAAAAAAAAATGGTAACTCCACTCCCTACACATCATTAGTAAAAACATATAGTTTAACGATAAGAAAAGGAAGCCTATAACAACACACAAGGGGTGATAGTTTAAAACTTACATCTACGGTTTCATGGTTTTGTGTTTCAGTCTCAGTGGCTTCTAAAACAGAAGTGTTACCGTGGCTCTCTCGAGAGGATGTGATTTCGGTGGCATCATCATTCACCATATCATCTGATTCATGAGGTAATGGTAACTCCACTCCCTACACATCATTAGTAAAAACATATAGTTTAACGATAAGAAAAAGAAGCCTATGACAACATACAAGGGGGGTGATCGTTTAAAGCTTACATCTACGGTTTCATGGTTTTGTGTTTCAGTCTCAGTGGCATCTAAAACAGAAGTGTTACTGTGGCTCTCTCGAGAGAATGTGATTTCGGTGGCATCATCTTTAACCGTATCATCTGATTCATGAGGTAATGGTAACTCCACTCCCTACACATCATTAGTAAAAACATATAGTTTAACGATAAGAAAAGGAAGCCTATAACAACACACAAGGGGTGATAGTTTAAAACTTACATCTACGGTTTCATGGTTTTGTGTTTCAGTCTCAGTGGCTTCTAAAACAGAAGTGTTACCGTGGCTCTCTCGAGAGGATGTGATTTCGGTGGCATCATCATTCACCATATCATCTGATTCATGAGGTAATGGTATACTCCCTACAGATCATTAGTAAAAATATATAGTTTAACGATAAGAAAAATAAGCCTATGACAACACACAAGGGGTGATAGTTTAAAACTTATATCTATGGTTTCATGTTTTTGTATTTTAAAACAAGTGTGTTACTATGGCTCTCTTGAGCGGATCTGATTGGTGTGGCAGCATTATTTTCAAATTCTCTCTGAAAAATGGTGAAGGAAGGTTTTTAATTACACCAAAATTGAATACAATTTATGTGTGAGAAAATACCTTATGTGCGAGAATCCAACTACCACCACTTAGCCACTCCATTGACAGCCTAATCTCAGTGTAATTAAAAACCGCATTCTCTTTTGTGGCCTCGAAATACACTTTGTAATGGTTGTCAATGAGAATTTCCATCAATCGAGCTTTGCGCAACCCATGTGTAACAAACACTTCAACAAAGTCGTTCAGACTGTACTGTGCACAAAGATTTCGAGGAAGAGATGTTCTGATTTTGCAAATATCAACTATTGTATGTTTTCCTTCCACTTCATCACTCAAATTCTGTGAGCTTGTACATCTTTTGATCATAAATTTTCTTCTATCACCCACTTGAATCTCTGTAATTACTAATGCTCGGACCCAAATAACTTTACTTTCACTAATTTTACGAGTCATTTTCACCAACTTCCCTTTTCTAAACATGTGTTGATTCAATACCTTCAATTCCAAAACAATTATATATAAGTTAAAGCCCTCAACAATTCAAAATTTTAGAACTTAAAAGATACAAAGAAAATAATAACTTGTTTTTGCTTTTGACCCATTCACAGCCGGTCCAAACAACATGAGGTCTCAGTTGGCTTCTGTTGAATCTCATTATGTCTGGCGGATCATCAAAGTAAACCAAAAAACTACCATCTGCCTTTCAACTGCGATAACAACAGTCCACCAACCATCACTAAAATAAGCATCCACCACCGACCCTTCCTTGAATACGACACCCTCATTCAAACATTCTAGCGGGACCGGCCGAATAAAACATCTTTCAATAGTTTCCTTGTAAGGATTTACACCGTCTTCGTTGAGAAAAGTTTTGTAACAAACCTGAAGCTTTTCCCCTTTCACTCTCGTCAGATTTTGCTCGAGGATAGCTCTAAACCAAGAACCTTTGAACCCATCTTCTTTAAGAGAGACTTCTACTTCACAACCTTTGGCAATGGACAAAAGTTTTCCTTTTTTCTTCAAATTGTTCATCTTTGGTTACTCCTGAAAATGAAATCGGAAATGAAGAGTACAAAAAAAAAATTAAGAAAAGAAATAAAGAAGGTGAATAAAGATCAAATGAACGACATGCATCCAACAAACTGAAACAAATTGAGATTTTAGATAAATCAATAATGTTCCATATATACAGAAATTTAATTCGATTTTGGAGTGTATATACAAAAGCAAAGAGAAAATTCAATTTGATCTAAATTGAATATAAAAAGACAAAAGAGAATACAGAGAATGTAACTGAATTACCTTTTGCCAAAATCGATTCAAGTTGAATTGAAATTGAAACTGAAACAGATTGAGATTTTAGGTCAATCAATTAGGTTCCAAACAAAAATTCAATTATATTTAGAGTGTTGATTCAAAATTGAAGATGAAACTCAATTACCTTTGCCACGATAATGATTCAAAATGGAGAAGATCGTTAAGTGTTGATTCTTCTGCTTGGAATTTACGGACATAGAAAAGGATGAAGAAAGGATAGAAAAAAAGAAAGCAAAACAAACATGTCGGGGAAGAGGATGAAGACGTGGTGGGGGGAGAGTTAAATTTACTATTTTACCATCGCTTTGTTAAATGATAAAAACATATCAATTGTTGAGATACTGGTTCAAACCCGAGATTCAGACGAAACTGAAGTCTAAAGGCACCTCAACTTACCACTAGACCATATCACATTCTCGTTACGCAAAAATGGTTATGTAATTTTCCAAAGTTTTCTTGACAAAATATTAAATTTTGAAAATAAATATTCAAACTCAAAATGATAATATTTCAAATGATAAAATCATAGATAATAAAGAATAACTTTTTGAAATGCACCACGAAAAAACCTATATATGTTGTAAACATTAAAGCAATCCAATATTTTGAAATCTAAACTTTTAAAAAAAAAAAAAACTTAATATCTTAACCTCCAAAAATATCCTAAATCAATAAAAGTTACTTAAATAATATGATAGATGCTACTTTGTTTATAATCTACTAAAATAATAGGGCAATATTATTTAAACAAAACAGTGTTTTACTTATAAACTTTGTAAATTATTAAAATGATAAATATTAAAAGTATATATTTTTTTAACACAACATGTAAATATAAATTATCTTAAACATATTTTTTTCTATAATATAAATAAATTTAAAAATGTATTATATGCAAAATTTATAAATTAAAGAAAAACATATTTTGTTGAAGGTTCTCTATTTAATTATTTAAGTTGTACATAACTTGAAAATATATTAGTAAGTAAAAAAATTAATAACAAATCAGAATGCATTAAACAAATCACTATATATTAATAATGTCGAAGAAGAAAAATAAACAATAATATTATAGAGTTACACAATATATAACACTAAAATGGAATCTATATATTTAAAACATTTGTAATAATATCAAATATATTTATCAAACAAAAAATATCCGCAGAGACGTGCGGGTTAAAATGTAGTCTATACTATTAAAAGAGAAGGATTTTTACAAAAATCTACATATGAAAGATTGTTAGACCCTTTTATTAGACTTAACTATTTTTTAAAATGAATATGTTGACCTTTCTGAAATATTTATTTACAAAGCTTATACATCATATCTTCTCCTTGACTAACACTTCTTATAATTTTGAGCTGATTTTTTTTTAATGCTGGATATTGTTATTGCAAACTCTGAGAAATATTACGGACGATTCTATAGCCGACAATTTTACATGCCTTATGAAGATTCACGTCTGACTACATCACTTGAGCCATCCTATCGGATCCATGCTTGACGGTACTCTTTGCGCCATACTGCAGATCTCTTGTATGGTGTTTCTCCTTTAATTCACATAATTTCGTTTTCTCCGGGAATTGAAACCCAGACCTTCTGGTTTAAAAGCATTAATGAACCATTGGTCAAACTACTGGACCAAAGGGACTTCCACAATTTTAAGTTGATTTTAAAGGAAGTTATTTTGCGTACTTTAGTTTAACAATATATTCTAAATATATTGTTAGAGGTTATTTTACATACTTTAGTTTAACAATATATTCTAAATATATTTTTAGGATATTTTTGATAAGAATATATTATAGATGCGATTTTGAAAATTTATATTATTAAAAGAAAACCTTTTTAAAAATATGGTTGTTGCATCTATATATAACTCTTTATTTTTTTATCCTACCATTACCTAATATAACTATAAATAGTTTAAATATTTTAAATAAATCATATTATTATTTCTCATTCTGTTTGATACATTTCTCTAATTATTTTTCTTCTTATCATCCAATGTTATTGTTGTTATTCAGTAATTTTATATACATCATATAATATGCTCAAAGATGGATATAAAATATTTAGATATCAATTATTAAAATGAAAGCATATATCATACAACATATTATACAATGTCATCTAACATTATATAATTCTAAATATTTACAAAATCAAATTTGATAAAAACACTTTAGCAAATCATTTGTTAAAACAAAAATATATATATTTACGTTAAATTATTTTTTATTAAAAATATCTATAATAAAAATTGTTATTCAATATAAGTTTAGAAACTATTAAAAACCCCTGCAAATATATACTATTTAAATTAGTTTAAAATCTGCCAAATAAGTCTTAAGTCTCACTAATTGAACAAAATAAATAACTGAGAATGGGCATAGGCATTCAGATCTTCAGATCGGATAAAAGTCGGATTTTTTCAGGCCGGGTCCATTGAATCCTAAATATTTGAACTCAACTAGATATTTGTAAACTTTCTACCTGAGTTCGAGTAAGTTCCTTTCAAGGCTGGGTTGGTTCGGATCCATAATTCAAATACTTACAAAAATGCATATAATTTTTGGATATGTAGCGGGTCCGAGTCGGTTAAGATATTTAGGACCTAAAAGATTCGAAGTACCCGAAAATTCCAAAAAATACCCAAATCCCGAAAATGTCAAAAAAATCAAAACAAATACTGATAATATTCAAATACCCAATAAGACTAGAAATTTTACCCGCAAATCCGAAAATCATAAAATACCCATAGTTTAATCTACATAGCCAATAAATATCCAACATGTACTTTTCTATGGATCAGAATCAAATCTATGTTTTCTGGTCGGTTTTGGATCTACATGAATGTCCAGACTTAAGAGAGAGTTGCATAAAAATATACATACAAAATCTTAAATAATCTAAATAATAAATTACATAATTTAAAACAAATTTGATATGATACAACTTTGTAACAATACTCTTAAAATATTAATTCATATCAAATTTTGTTTATAATCCACACAAAAAAACCCGCGCTTTCGAAGCGCGGATCAAAATCTAGTAGTTTCCTTAATTTTTTATTATTAAATATACAATTGGTCTATAGATGTAAAAGTTTTGCAATAAAACTTGGTCTTTAGGTTTTTCTATTGTATCTAATGATGAGGAAAAAAAAATCTATATGGTATGTTTTTTCGCTGCGAAATTCTTTTACAACTTTCAAAACTTTTCAATAATTGTTTTAGCAAAAAAACAAAAAAAAAACGTAGAAACTGTAGATTTTATATATGACTCACTGAAATATTTAGATATATATATAGACTGTTTAAATTTGAAAACAAATACAATTAAAATATTGTAAATGCTGTAAAATAATTTTACACCTCAACTAATCATCCACTAAGATTAATGAAATAGTCCTTTTTTTTTTGGTCTTTCATTGGAGTCTAGACCATTTTATTTAGTTTAGGCCTGGACATTTTAACCTGTACCCGAAAATCCGATTCGGAAACGATTCGAAAATACCCGATTCGGAACCGATTCGAAAATACTCGATCCGAAACCGAACCGAAAATTTATAAGTACTTTTCGAGTGTAAATTTCTTTTATCCGAAAGAACCGGAACCGAAAGGAACCGACCCGAATAGACCTGGACCTGAAAAGAACTGACCCGAATAGACCCAACCTAATAAGAACCAATTTGTACCCGACTTAAAAGCATGTATATCCAAAACTATGATTTTTTGTTGTTCTATTTTATATATATTATTTTATAATTTAGTTTAAATATATTTGTTAATAATATTTGTTATTATTTTGTAACATTTTAAGTAATATGAAGCTTTAAATGTGAAATTTAAAGTTTAAAAATGTTTTATTTTAATTATTAATAGTTTAATTTAAGTTATTTTGTAAAATTTTAGATATATATGACAAATATCGACTAAATTTGATGGACTTTAGGTATGTCATGTCCTTTTTAGATCCTAAATACTCGAATCCGATCCGGAATATGGACCTGAAAATTACGGATATTTTATAGGTATTTTAATTATAGACCCGAACCGACCCGAGAAAAACCGACTCGAACCCGAACCAAAAATTTACAAATATCTATATAGTTCCAAATGTTTAGGACCCGGACCCCGAAAGGAACCGGTCCGAACCTGAGCCGAACGTCTGGAACTAGTTTAGTTTGTTGGGGGGGTTAGAGTATTTTGTTAACTGATAAGAGTCTAGATTACTTTTTATTTGAGCAACTTCTAGATCACTTTTTCATAAGATTGATACAAAGATTAAAGCTGTTTTCATAAATTAAAATTTTATTATACATGAAAACCTTACAACCAATACTACTACAAACATTTCATTTGCTGAGATTGAGCAATCAAAGTTACAAACTTACAACAAATACAATGGTGTATAGTAAAGAAAGCAAAGACAATCTTAAGCATTGCTTCATCACTTTCACTTTTCTTTTATACAAATCATAACATAACATTAACCAACCACTACTGTATAAATGTAAAATCATCTTTCCACTTCCCGCCTCTAGGAGGCATTTGGATGATGCTGAGAGGTTGTTGCATCCAGCGTTTGGGGCAGCGTCTGAGCATGGTTCAGCTGCTGCTCCAGCCTTCTAGCTCGCCACCTTCTTTTCCATCTAACAAACTCAACCATCACTGAACTTCCGCATATGCATACACCAAATCCAGCAAATGTTGACAGAAGAACTGACAGAACCGGTTGCAACTCCACCTGTTTACCAACCAAGAGAGCACATTTTAACAACAAAAAAAACTTATATGAGTTTATAGACTGGAGTTTTGCTCTAACAGATCCCACAAGTCGTGATTTGTTATCAGTTAAACCAAAAGCTTTAGCTTTAAGAATGCCTCACCACCATGTTTAGACAAAAAGGAAATAAAAAGAAGGATGCGTTGAAGAGTACTAACCACGGAATAAAATACATGGGCAAAGAGAACCACCAAAGCAAACTGTACAGATGCGTAAATCCACACAAATCTTCTCATTACTGCACAAAAAATTTAACCAATTAACCAAAAACATATCAGAAACAAGGAGCACAATGAAAGATATTTTCCAGAAAGAGGACTACACATACCCATGGTTGATGCAGTCATGGATGCAAGAAGACCAAGAATACAAGAAAACGGCAACGATATAGCAATTGCACCCGTCCCCATTTTCTCAACCTGCAAATGGAAACTTACTCTTATACTAAGTAGAGTTGCTTCTTGTTGTTTACATGAATAGAAAAAGATGGTTTACCAAGAGCTGCTCCAGGAAACAAAAGTAAGCAAGCATGCTGATGATTACCAGAACCGGGACCTCCTGCCAAACCCTGTAGAGGAACAATGCAAAAAGATTTAGACATCGTTTAGAATGTTTGAACAATCTGTAGAGTAGTTTTTTTATTTTTTACCTGTAACCAGTGACATCAATCTGAGGAACACCAGAGTTTCTAATGCTTTGGATCCTTAAGAGTGTCACAGGTAAGTTCTTAACTTCTTGTTTACACACCTCACAGGTCTTGTTACCCTTTATTGTGAACCATTTAAGAGCACAGTCTTTGTGGGCAAGAGCAAGCTCTCCTTTGCAGCTACACTCCATTTTTAAAGTTTCTCCTCCTTCACAGAGATCCACCAAACAAATCCTACAAACCGCTTCTTCCTCAGGTATGTCTTCTCCATCAGCTTCACATGTTTCTGTTCAATAACATTAAGATTGGAGATTTACTATGAATAAAAGACTATACAACGGACTGAACCATGAACTCACCAGTATTAACAGCCTCTGATGCATTTGAGAGAACGCCTCCTTCCTTTACACGAGGAGTTGAAGGGATCACTCTGAAGAATGAGTCCATTCCCTTTAGGCTTGCTTCCTTGTCGTTAACAGGAACAGAGCGAGAGCGAGCTATCTGCACCCTCCCTTTGCTCTGCAACACACCAAGTATAAGTACCTAAACGAAAGAACAATGATACAAGACAACGCTTACGCTTGGAGTTTGAGGAGCAACACTGCTTCCTCCGCGAGCTGACTCTGAGTTTAAAAGAACAAAGGGAGTCACAGGTAGAGACGAAGTTCTCTTGATCCTAGGCGTGAACAGCTTTGAAAGTGATAGTGACCTCGATATCGAAGCCTTCTCCTGACAAAAAACATCCACTTGTCCCTTTTCCACATCGGTGTTGGAGAGTTTTGGTTTGAAGCCAACTTTTGGGATAAGATTCTTCAGGGAAGATTTAGTCCTCGGAGGAGCAGGACCTGGAGAGATTGAAGTCAAAGAGAAGTTGACTCTTCTTGGAGTTGGACTAGGCGTTGGAGGCATTTTGATGACAAGGGAATCTTCAGGAGAAAGATTGGTTGCTCTAGAAGGTATCTGCAAGGAGAGATTGTTGCGTCTCCATTGTTGAACGTTTGCAGAAGTCTCTTCTGTTATAGCAGAGGAGGATCTTTCTTCGGCCTTCTTATCAAGAACAAAGATGAAAGTAAACAAAAGAATTATCTGAGAACTTAAACAAACACAACTGTTCCACAAGAGACAACACTAGGTTCTCAGATCGATTAGATATTTTCCAAAAAGCAGATTCTTAAACATATCAAGCAATCTTTGGCAAGTACTTAGCACACAAAAAAAGCTCTCATCTTTTCAATTCAATTCAAGAATCACATCATCAAACCCCACAGCTCCTCTTATACCTGATCTGAAGGGGCAGAATCACCACGGCTTGAATCAAGAGGATTAAGAGGCTTCTCTTCAGTATCCATCACTACACAAAACAACAAGAGATTGTTTACACACAAAATTGAAATAATTCTCCACCAAAAGAGGAAGGGAAACCTAACACAAAACGAAAACTTCTATCATAAAACCAGACAAAAGCTCAGAATAATCATAATAGTTGTCACATGCTTTCACAGTTTGGTAGAGAAAAAAGCGTGACACACTACCAAGAAACTAGGGACAAAACCCACAAGTCTACAACTACAAGAAACTAAAGAAACGTAACTGAAAAAGACAAAAGACCAAAACTTGCTCAAAACCCGCCCAAAAGGAAGAAACTTTGAAACACAAGGAACAATAGAGAGAGAGAGGGCAGTTGTTACTTTATCTTTCTCGAGATTAGTGTTTATAATCATGGGAAAGAAGAATAAGATAGTGGAAATGGGCTGTAAATGAAGGAAGAAGAATGATAAAAAGGAATGGAGGAAGTGAGAGAGAGAGAGGAAAGCAATCAAGCATGATTCTCATTTATGGAGAGAGATGGGCCTACCTCTCTGAAGATTTTGCCCACTTCTCTCTGTTCTCATTTTCATAATTTCTTTTCTTGAGTAGAAGGCTAAAAGCATTACACGAGTCTTTTCTGTTTTGTTCTTTTGCCATTTTTATGTACATTTTCCAAGTTGTTTTTTTTTCTGGATAAGTTACGAACTTACGAGTGTTGGGCTTATTAATGTGATCTTAGCATCTTTTTTTTTTTTTTGTCACTGGTGATCTTAGCATCTATGTGAAAAGAACACAACGTTTTTATCTTTGCTAAAAAAAACAAAAAAATACAACGTTTTTATCATTCTGAAACCTACAGTTTTAAGCAATTACTGGTTTCAAATGTTTGCGGTGTTCAGACAGATCTAACATTCCCCTGTATATTAATTGAAAAACATTACAACTTGTTTTTGTATTCACGTATTATCACTATGATGATTCTTATAATCATTAGAAAATAGGTTGGTCCATCTAATTATATAATAAAAATTTTATTAAACTAACCATAAATTTATTATTAATGTTATTTATTATTTATTTAAATAAAAGTTATGGAATTATCTAATGTGCCTAATAATAAAGATTAATGATTCTGAATAATAAAGATTTGATAAAAATTAGTGCATCTTCTATCATATTTGTTTAATTTTAAATTATTAAAATAAATTAAACAATCACATTAATCATATAATAAAAATTTATATTTTTCTGTATATGTTCTATTTTGAATTTTTAAAAAACGATTATAAATTATTAAAATTGTTAAAAGTCTCACATTAAATATTTTAATTTTGACATTTACTCTGAACAACTATTTTTGATAAAAGTTTTGAATAAACATTGACAACTTAAGTTTTAAAAAATTATAAATTACTAAACCTATTATAATTTTTTTTAATAATTTAAAATTTTTGCCATAAAAATACAAATGATAAAAAAAATCATATAAGTAAAAATCATCATTTAATACACATTAATATTAAAAAATATACTATGTATGTTAGTATCATTTAATTTTTTTAATATCTTATAAAATAGAAAAAAAAGATTATTTGGATTAATAAAATTGATTTATATGTTCACACTAATATAATTGTATATGTAATAGTTACTAACTTTTAATTATTCAATATATATTTATTATTTCATAACATGTAAAAATACATAATACAAAAAAATATGTTGATATACAATGAAACCTCTATAAATTAATAATGTTGGGACTACACCAAAACTATAATTTTTTATTAATTTATAGAGATATTAATTTATCGATATACTAATTGAACCAAAAACTCAATTTGGACTATAAAAATTATATTATTTTAGAGAGATTTTTAGTGTATATTAATTTATAGAGTATTAATTTAAACAGGTTATACTATATATTGTTTATCTTAACCTAGTGTTTAGTATTGTGGTTAATGCATGAAAATTACAATTATAATGTTTTTAGATAGTAAACTTTCGATTTATGATCTAAGAAAAAAAATATTTTCTACTTATATTTCATGATAGTCAACTTACATTATATTCTGGCCATGTATTTATCCACAATATTTAGGATACCTCCAAAATTAGCCTAACAAATAGGTCGGCACAAACCTTTCTTTTTGTTATCATCTAGAATTTTTTTTTTTTTGAACTGGTATCATCTAGAATTTTATCATTTAATTTTTGATAGATACAACTATAAATACAAAATAAGATATAAAATCGACAAAAATCCGTAGAAACATAATCTTAACAAGTAAACCTGAGCTTCGAAAAGGAAAGCAGACTAAAAGGTTCAGACTTCAGAGCATACACTTGAAAAGATGAAAAATATATTCTTACAAAAAGTTTCTTTTTTTTGCTTAAATTTGGTATTCTTACAAAAAATTACCAGCAAGTCTATAAATATAAAATATTTTGGAAAAAAACACAAAATCATTTACAAAGGGGTTATTGTGACATAACAAAAAGAAATCAAAAATAGTTTTTAGAGAGAGGATAGAGAGAGAGATAAGAAGATAAAAAGAGTGCAATTTCTGTTACAAAAAGCATAAATTGTGTATTTTCATAAAGAAATAATTGTGTGTGTGCTACTGTGCTGCGGCACCAACTCGATAAGATCTAATTTACATTTTGTGTATGACATGTGTAGTTTTGTATAGTGGCTTTCTATTCTTTCTTTCTTTATATCTTTCAATTTATTCTCTTTTGGATTTTGCTTTTGCTATCTCCCAAGTTTGATGTAACACCTGCATTTTGTAAAGGTTTTAAAAAAAGAAGAAGAAATTAGTTTTGATTAAAATCTTCATGGTAACAGGCAAAGGGGCATGATTGGTGAAATTTTACTCACTGAGAGTAATTTAAAGTAAAATAAATTAAAGAAAAGTTGTTAAATAAATAGAATACTAATAGAAAGTTGAATCAGTTTAAATATTTTTCTTCGCAAAAATATTTATACATAACATATATAGTTTTGAAATTCGTTCCACGAGACAACTAATTAGGCAGGTTAACTGTTTTTTTTTTTTGGGTCTATTAGATGTAAATTAATTTAGAGTCGGGTGGTGAGTTATTTTCAAGTGTATTTTTATAAACACGCTCAATTTTATATGCTCAACATGTTTTCTTTCTTTGGTGTTAAGCTTTGTGTTTGCTCACTTACATAAACGTATTTTCAACCTCGTTCTATTTTTAATTTTAAAATAGAACTTAGATTATAAATTTTTCAATATACTCCGTGTTTTATTCTATAATAAAATAAAAATGGAATCACTCTATAAATAAAAAATTCATTTATTTTTTGTTCATATTTCTCTATTTTCAATTCTAAAAATAAAGTATTACTGGGATATAACACGACTTTATTATAAAGTTATTCTATTTTGAAGAAAAAAATAGAATAAACTATTGAAAATTATCTAAGTGCATGCAGTGTAAAATATTTTTTCTCCGGCTTCTATTTAGGTTAAACTATTAAAAAGTTTGGCAAAATCAATATAAATAATATTTTTATCGTTTTAAAATTTTACAGATTAAAAAGGTTGTTTCAAGGAATTAATACAAAAAAAAAATTAATATATTTTTTTGCATGATAAACAAAATAAAAACTAAAAAAATAGTGAAACTACATATTTTGTAAATTTTAAACTTAGTTAACAATTATAATAACACAAAACTTAAGAAAAAAGTTATAATTGTTTTATAAAAAATTTCTCTTCTTTTTTATGTAATACTTTTATATAAGTAATAATGTGAATATAATTTGTAAAATCATATGTTATAATAATAATTATATAAACTTATACATTTAAAACATTAAGTATAATCAAGATGTATATATATTTATATATTTCCGGATCGGAGCGAATATCCGCTTCCTAAAATTTTGATATTTATGATTTGCTTCGATTTTAACGGATATTGATTTTTAGTATTTGTTTTGCTTCGAAAGTTTACCAATATCCGGAAATTTCAGATCGAATCGAGATAAATAACGAATCAAATCAAATTTAACGGATAAAATGTCCAGTCCTATATGCGTATGCTGTTATGTACTGGGAGATCCAATACATTCACGTTATCTACTTATCTCATCACAGTTTTCCTAGACTACACCTATAATATGAATATTTTTGTTGGAAAATGATTATATTATGTGACTTGACACTTTACTATGTCTTTTTATTAACTCACTTTAATATGCTCCAAGTTGAAACAACCAATTCTAATTCATTTCTAAACCGTAGACTATATGTACACTAATTCAGAAAATTCAACACTCTTTTTTTCTGATTTTAGCATTCCACATCATTTTTTTTATTCGACCTTACAATTTAACACACACTTATTTTTATACTCTACAATAGTTTTATTTAATAAAATTCAACACCATATTTCATATTTTTTATATTAATAAAATTTTAATTAGTTTAACTAAAAAAAAGATAAATCTCTCAAATAACTTCAATATATTTAAACAACTATTATATCCTTACTTTATAAATATTTAAATATACAAAAAGTAAATAAATAGAAATTTATTAGTATTATTATGTTCGAATAATACACATTTGAATTCAATCTTTTATGAAAAAAGTTTGATTTTTTTTGTAAAATTTTATTAAAAAAATTATTTTGAAATCTGATTTTTTTTTTACCGAAACTATTGTCATGATCCATTTTAGAAAATAGAATGATAAAAAATTATAACAGAAATATATTTTTTGTGTATCCAAATCAAATGAACCAGTCTCTATTTATAAAGTAAAATAAATTTCGAATTTTGATATATAAAAATAAATAAATAAATTATTTTAATTATAAATAATAATTATTGAATAACAGAGGTAAAAATAAGATCCAAAACCTACATACCTAATAAAAAGAAGACACGTCATAAAATTAGGACTCATATTTTGTTTATTCAATAGCTGAAAAGATTCAAATGGTTGAATTTCAATCACCTTTCATTAGTCTCATTGTTTTATGTTTTATTTTTCAACAGTTGAAACACTAGTTTCAACATCCTCAATGTAAGTAGTTTTATATAGCAAATTTATCACACGATTTGTTTTTACCAATTATATGAATTTTAGGTCAATAAAATAGTACTTATCAGTTTTAATCTTCTAAGATATATTAAAAACAACAAAACATATTTGACTATAAAAGCTATGTTTCTGTTTATTGTCTGATGACCGTATATATCTTTTGATAACTGTGACATTAGTATTATATCAGTGTATCACTAGATAAATTAAAATTCGCATATTTTGTGTGTTATTATTTAAAAAGTTATGAACTACAAGTATACAGAGAAGCTACAATAGTTACTCTTTTTATTTTTTGTATGTGTTCTACACACTTTTAAATGCTGATTTTATGAAAAGTAAAGACGATATATTATTCTAAGGGCATAATTAACCCCGGTCTCTTAGCCAGGGTTTTTAACTCGTGATTTGATATTTTTTTTTTTACATTTTTTGGCTAAAAAACGATTCTTATATTTCTTATTTAAGAGACGGTTCTTATCTTTTCTTAGTTAAAATCTAAGAAAAACTAAAAATCGTCTCTTATCCGAAGCTAAGAACTTCAGCTAAGAGATTGGGGTTAATCATGGTCTAATTCGGAGTTGGAATGATGCCCAAAATGAAAGTGGCTTTATAACATATTTTGCTTCTTACGAAGAAGAATAACTACTTTTAAAACTTTATAAAACTACAGTGTGGTCTCATGTTTCATCAAAAATACATCCCCATTTGGCAATGTATTCTTCTCGGTCAAGCTCCTGCCTGATCTCTACTTTATAGGTGTTGCTCTCTTCTTCTTCTACCCTGTATTGCTTAGTTTCAATTTGTCTGCTACAGTGTTTTGTAACAAAAAAAAAACTGCTTTTAAATTTTTTTAGGAATGATCACTTACACGAATTAAAGCTATCTTGACGTGGATTCAAAATCAGCCAGTCTTCATCGAAGGTGTTAAGCTGGAGGATTTATACGTTCTTTATTGAAGATTTGTGTCCCTGTATTTGTATAAATGATCTTACACATGTTTTTTTTATTTGCTTAGAAATGATGGCCAGTATAATACTGAGGTGTTAAGCTGAAGGTTTTATATGTTCTTTATTGAACGCTTTTGTGTTAAACACTTGTGTCTCTGTATTTGTATAAATCATCTTACACGTCATTTTTAATTTGTCAAATAATTATGATAAAAAATAAGTATTCTACAATGATGCATATCAAAAATATGAAAGATGGAAGTCAAAATTAAGGAACACATAATTTAGTGGTAGGGAAACTATAACTAATAACCTTTTTCTGAAAGTATTATTTTCTCAACACTTTTTAAAAGTTGTTATTCTTACAAATTAAGTATGCCAGCTAGGGTTGATCACCAAACACCTTTTCTATTAGGATGTAACTCAATGACATGTTTAGTGTTAACAAAGTAGAGTAAAGAAATTTCAGCTGAATAATTATGTTTTTATCCAATGAAAACAAATATGTTTTCAGCCAAGTTACGCTAAAAAGAAATAAAGTGAAGTAACTTGTTTTCTAGATTAATAGAGAAAACAAAGATTTATGTTGGGTTTCACTTTTATTTTTTTCTCCTTAGTTTAACTTTTTTCATCTCACTTGACTTGTTATTCAGTCACAATTTTAGTATTCTCTTTGTTTTAAGATATTGGTAGATTTAGCTAAAACACACAAATTTTAAAATATTATTTTAAAGGTAGCATTTAATATATATATATATATATATATATATATTAAATATAATTGAACTAATCATAAAATATATATAATTTGGTTGGCTACATTATACTTAATAAATGAAAAAAATTACATAGAAATGTGAACAATTTATATTTTGAAAAAAAAAACTCCTTGTATTATGAAATAGAAAGAGTATTATTAAGGGAAAATTCCATTTAAATACCCAAACTAAATTTTAATAAGCTTTTTAATACCCCAATTATTTACCTGCCCAGATTAATACCCCATCTATTTATTTTACCTAAATTAATACTCTTGAGTATAAATCGTATACTTATTTTCGATCGTATACGAAAGAGAGGTTACGGAAAACGTGAACGCCGTTTTGATTCCATCTTATATTTAACCTATGGTGAGAAGGCTGATGATGAAGAAGATAGTGATGCTGATGATAGAGAAGAACAAGAAGAAAGTGATGGGGATAACCCTGAAGCAGAAACTGATGAAGAAGAGATAGCGGAAGAAGTTCATCGAGAGGAAGAAGGTGGAGTACAATCACAGGACGAGTCTGACATTTTAGCTGAAGGAGAACCTGACCCACGGTTTGGAAACTTTTTTGAATCAGTGGAAACTGAGACGCTTACACTCCTTTTTGAAGCACCACCTGCGGTGAATATTGACGACGATGAAGCAGCTGATAGTGAAGTCGAAACTGAGAAACCAATTCCCACTGGTGAATATTCAGATTCTCCTGAAGATACTGATGAAGAATGGCATAACTGGCAGAAGAAGGATGGCCGTGGAAGAAGCTTTAAAGGAAAAAGCAAGGCTGGTTATGATAAGCCTCCTTACTTATGGTTGATGCAAACATTCACAAAGGGGGATGAGTTCAAGGATCAATTACTGAGGTATGTGTTGAAAACTCAGTATGATGTGAAGTTGAATAAGTGGCAACCAACAAAGTATGCAGTAATATGCACACACGAGAAGTGCAAATGGAGAATATATTGCTCACTATTAGGAAATGGATGGTCAAATTATATGAGGACAATCATAATCATCTGCCAACAGGAAGAGCAAGGATGCTCCAGCAGGGAGCTATTGCACGTTTGTTCAAAGAAGAGACAAGACGAAGACCTGATATAAGGAGCTTTGACATCAAAGATGAGCTGATGCACAGGTACAACATATCAGTTTCTATATATAAATGCAGAAAAGCGAGAAGAATTGCATTAGATATGGTGTTAGATACTCAGAAACAGCAGTTTGCAAAGCTGTGGGACTATGAGGCTGAGTTAAAAAGAAGTAACAAAAATGTTACTACGGAGATTGTGACTGTCGAGAAGGATAGAATCAATGTATTTGAAAGCTTCTATATCTGCTTTGAACCACTAAGAAGAATTTGGAAGAAATGTTGCAGGCCTTTAATAGGCCTTGATGGTGCATTCTTAAAGTGGGAGTTGAAGGGAGAGATATTATCAGTAGTGGGTAGGGATGCGGAAAACAGGATTTATCCGATTGCTTGGGCTGTCGTAAGAGGAGAGAACAAGGAGTCTTGGGAATGGTTTATGAAGAAGTTGTCGGCTGACTTAGACTTGGGTGTAGGAGATGGAATTGCTTTTATTTCAGACAAACAAAAGGTATTTAGGGTTTTAAAGTCTAATATTGCTACTCTTTACACATATGGAATATAAGGTCTGACATTTTTTTTTGTATTTCGTGTTGTATGCAGGGTTTGAAAGTGGCTCTTGCTACTGTTCTTCCAAACGCTGAGCACAAAAACTGTGCTAAGCATGTCTATGGCAACTGGAAAAAGAAATATGGAGATCTTGATTACAAACCTTTTTTTTTTGGAATGTTGCTTACAGTAAAACAAAGGGAGAGTATGATTTGCACATTGAAGCACTGAAATCATTTGATATCCACGCACATGATGATTTGTTGGCAGCTGATCCTACAACTTGGTGTCTTGCTTTCTTCTCGGGAAATGCCAGATCGGGTCAGGTTTGTAACAACTTATCCGAGAGTTTCAACAAAACTATCAAGGGAGCAAGAGAACTACCATTGATTAACATGCTGGAAAGCATTAGGAGACAAGCTATGATCCGTATTTCTCGGAGACTTAAGAAAGCAAGAGCTTGCATAATGCCTTTCCCGAAGAAGGTTGCAGATGTCCTAGAATTAAATCGAAGAGAGAGCAAGTATTGTACTATATTTATAAGTTCAGACAACTTGTTCGAAGTTCTGCTCCATAGTTGTGGGTATGAGGTCAGTGTTCGTCTCCGCCATTGTGCTTGTCGTGAATGGGACCTAACTGGGATACCTTGTTGTCATGCGATATGTGTCATCAATGACAACCACCAACAGCCAGAGAAGTAAGTAAAAACATTGCTTATGTAGATCCCTAATATAAGACTGATGTTTGTAATTCCTTTAAATGCAGCCATGTAGATCCCTATTACAATACTGATGTGTGGATAGAGAACTACAGCGACAACATCAAACCAGTTAATGGAGAAATATTTTGGGCAAAAACCGGTAAAGATCCAATAGGAGTTCCAGGTTTTAGGAAGATGTCAGGGAGACCGAAGAAATAGAGGATAAAAGCAGCTCATGAGTCTCCTTCCAAACCAAATAGAGTGACAAGAGATGGTAGGACGATAATGTGTGGGAACTGTAAGAAGATTGGACACAATCGTGGAACATGTAAAGAAGATGCTTTTGTTGTCCAAGGTCCAGCACGCAAACGTGGAAGACCTCGTAAGATACAAGTAAGACTATTAGTTCCTCTGTTTTTTTTAGTTGCTTGTGAGATGTTTTGAACATGTTACAATCTTCACCATAACAGGTTGATGGATGCATTAACCCACCAAAAAGGCGCAAGACTAGTCTATCACAGCCCTCAAATCAACAATCTACTCCCAATCAATCACAAGCTTCAACTCAGCCTGCAAGCACTGCTCCTCAACCAACTACACGGATACAATCTCAGCCACCACCATCTACTGTACCTACTGGTCGTGGACGCGGCCGTCGTGGACGACCTCCAGGAAGAGGACAATCACGTAAAGTGACAGTGCCAAGAGGTGTTGGAGTGTACATGTGCCCCTTCTCTGACCGTGTTTTTGAATGTTTTGGTACTTCAAGAGAGGTTGGAGGAAGCTCTTCACATGGTCCAAAGCCACGCAAGTAGGAAGCGTTTTCAATATAGTACTTTGTTTTGTTTGTCTGTAAACTCTACTTGTTTCTTTTTTTTAATGTGTAAGCTCACTTTTATCAATTACTTTTTTTTTTAACACCTTTTAGAAGCAAACTAGCGTTTCATTACTAAACATAACAACTAAACAACATTTCAGTCCGAACACAGCAACAAAATATTTCAATCCTTTCATAACACTACAACTAAAACCATTACAAATTACTTGAGCATTGATAATCACAACAGTGACACAAACAAATCCAATCCGTGATATTATCACAAACTGTCGACAAAGCTTCTTCTTTTCAATGCTCAATGCAAGCTCTGCTTCAGCTTCTCAATTTCATTTGTCTCACTTCTTGGGTTCCTCCACTGCTTATGTTGGAGCTAAATGAAGATCCGCTAGGATTCATCTTTTTCATTGCTATGAGAGCTCGATTTACTAATTTAGGGTTTATAATTGGGGATTTATAATATAGGTCTCGTTTTAACCATGGTTAGTGAGTTCACAGCAAATAAACGTCCGTTTAACTCCGTTTATAGTGACATTTAACTCAGTTAACTCGACACTGTAAAATGATAACACAATTCATATTTAGAGTATTAATTTGGGTAAAATAAATAGATGGTATATTAATCTGGGTAGACAAATAGTTGGGGTATTAAAAAGCTTATTGAAATTTAGTTCGGGTATTTAAATGAAATTTTCCCTATTATTAATGTGTTACTATCACAGTGTAATCCTATCCTAGTAAAATGTAGGTATGAGAATATGAGTTGGACTTTTTGATAAAAACTAAATTAAGTAGTATAGTTTGTTGTGTGGCAAATTTCTTCAACATTTTTAATTTGATGAAAATAACACTTCTGTACTTTTTTCAATAGTAAGTTGATAAAAACTTGTGTGTTACATCTTGGAAATAGAGCGTTAGAAAAATGTCGGAATACACAGTTAATTAGGGTTTCTCAGATGAAGTAATATATATTAACTTTTTTAGAACTTGTGAAATTTCATAAGGTTTTTTTATGTATTAATTATGTAATGTTAATATCTACAACCTAAATAATAAAATCTAAATTTTGAAAAAAAATCCTAAACAATTCTTTCTCTGCTTTTTTTAATATATGTTTGTCTTTCGCACAAAACATGTTAAATTTTAATGATAAAATATATTGTTTTCTACGAATACTAATTTTCTTTAGTTTTAGACCACTAGTATTTTAACTTTCTGAAACAGAGGAAATAGTTGTAATTTTAAATTTTTCTAGTACTCTGCAGTCGAGAATTTTTTAACTTAATTCCGCAGTAATTGTTTCGATCTTAATTCATTTTTCAGAAAAAGTAACAACGAAAACCCCTAAAATAAATACGAAAATATATCTGAATATCTAAAATATGCTACCGACTACGTGAAAGTAGCATACCTAAGTCATCTAAACCTAACACCAGAATTGGCCAACACACCAAAGGCTAATTAAAACATATTGGTAAATGGTAGGCAAAGCTCATCCTCTTTCTCTCTCTCTACGTATGAATAGCACTATAGGATTATGTTTCTCTTTTTGTAATGATTGTAGAAATCTTTACATGCATCAGAATAAGATACCTCCAATGGGATTTTCTACCCATTGGAGTAGGAGTTCTAAGTTATTTAGTAGACCCCAATATATACATACACATATATAATATATACATACACACATATTCATATTTAGAATTCCGATAAGTAAAATTTTCATTGGAAGTGCTCTAAGTTCAGTAGCATGAATTAGGAGTTATTGATGACTTTTTGACAAACTATATAAGTTTCTGTATAATACAAATGATAAGTGTGTATTCGATAATGTTGAAAAGCACATTTGATATCCTTTGATATTAAATCTTTAAATTTTATTTGCCAGTCACTAAAACTTCAGAAAACCACAAATTTTAAACCCAGAATGGAAGTCATGCCGTGGAAAGTCATTGGTCGCAGTTTATTATCGATGTGAGCGATTGGATGGGGTTCAGAAAGAAAAAAGATAGCTTCGTATAGTATAAGTGACAATTAAAACAAAGTAACAAGGAATAATAAACAATAATACAAACAAAGTGTGAGTAAACGTAACATGTGTAGACTAATTATGTACATAGACGTGAGTACGTATCATGCTCGACGACCCACATTGTTTGGGAGAAAGCACCCACTACAAGATTCTATAAAATAAGACTTAAATAAAGCCTGCATTAAAATGACCTTAGTGGGATTTTGACGAACCCATAAAATTTTGTCTTTTCCGAAAATTTTAAATATGTATTCTTATCTTTTAACAAAATTATTATTTCAAAGGTAACTTTGTTGGACTGTATTAAGCATTTTGGTCTTTCATTAGAGTTTTTAAAATAGGTTGGATAATAAACTCTAACATAATTAATAGTTTGTTTATTTACTTTAAAGCTATTATATATTTGTTCACTTTTAATTAGCAAAAATCCCATGTAAAATTCATCAACCTACCACAAATTTCAATTCTTTTTCTTAGCCATGGCAATACATAACATTTGAAATTCCCCCATTAATTATTTTTCATACGTAAACTCATCATGTGCTGAATTACTTACAAGTATGTTCAAATTCGTATCACACGTTAAGTTTTCTCACGCATGCAAAAAGCAAATGTTATAAACTAAAAAAAGTTTAGCAAATACAAGGCATGTATGTAAACACGAAAATCAAATTCAATAGATCATGTAAACACGAAAATCAAATTGATTAACTAGATCCCACACGTCATTGTCTTAACTTTGGGACTACTGAGAAGTTCGGACATGAAAACGATATCTACATCATACTTTGTCGCTTGTACGTCTGCTGGCCTGTCGATGAGCAAGTACTTTAGATGTACAGAATTCTAAATGATATCAAATCTTAAAAGTATTCTTTATACTGCCGACAAAAGAAAACTTACTTCGATCGTGTAGACTGTAGACTGTAGACTGTAGATGTTATTAATTAAAACCAGTTTTAAACGTCCAATATGGCTAGTGATAGATAACTCACAAAGCCCGTTGTTGATGGGCTAAACATGTGAATCATGAAGCTAGTAGTTTCAGAGAGTTCATATTATTTTGTAGCAAACACTAAACAGTTTTTACATATATAGTTTTATTTTTTTACCAAAAACAATTACATCAATATACATACTGGGGAATTTTCTCCCTTTTTATTCAAGTAAAATGATAAAATAAGCTTAAAAAGGAGGTACATTTTGAAGAGTAATGAATTTTCTTTCTTTTTTCAGTTTACACAAATAAAATTAAAAACAGGATCAAACGCAAAAGCATGTTAATCCCAAGCAGAAGAAAATAAAACAACAAAAACTTCCAAGTTGAAGACCGAACCAGAGACAAGATCTGATGTTGTAATACAAAGAACCGAACTTCCAAGTTGAAGAAACCAAAAGAGATTTGATTTCTTTTACTTTAACAACCCATCACCGCGCAGTTATAAACAAAGACACCAACATTCTCTTTAACACCAATCACTTTCCAATCCAAGTTCCCATCTCTAGCTCCCGTCTTCGGACACCAAGCATTCACAACAACACCCTCACCGTTACTCCCTCTTTGCCCACAAACAACCAACAACCGATCACCGCACGGCTTAAACGCCAACCCCCAACCGTTAGACGAGTCCACCATCGGCGGCAATCTTCCCATCACTTCCCACTTGTTCCTCTCCTTATCATACCTCTTCACCATGTTGGTCAAGTACTCCAGCGTGAACAGCTCGTTGTTCACCACCACAACGAGAGGTGGAGCCTGCGCCGCTCTGTTCACGTTCGGATACATCCCTTCGATCTTCCTCCACTTCCTCGTCTCAAGATCAAACTCTTCTCCGCAAGTAACCGATACATTAGGGCTCGACATCCCTCCAACCACATAGAATCTCCCGTCCATGAAGAACCCTGAGCACAGTCTCCGAGGCGAATGCATGTTGGGAAGCATCTCCCATCTCCCAGAAGAAGAATCGTAAAGCTCAGCAGACGCTAATATATTCCCGTTCATATCAGTCCCTCCGGCGACTATCGCAATCCCTCCTAAGCTTCCGGAGGCAAACAAGCAGCGAGGACGGTGCATCCCTTCGCATTTGACCCAGCGCCGAGACCTCAGACCGTACTTCCATATAGCGAACTGGAACAGCTCTCTCCCGAAGACGAGAAGCTCGTCGTCCACGGCCAAAGACTCTTTGTCGGCGTGGTTGAAGCACTCGTCGCAGGGCATTTTGGGAAGGACCATCCATTTTTTCTTCGTGGGAGAGAACATTAGCCAGCCTCTAGGGTCGCAGACCATGAAGACGAGATACTCCACTATCCCCAGCTCCTTTCTGAGGCCAAAGAGGTGACCGGACTTGATCAGGTTGTTGTACTTTTTGCTCACGCAGGAGAGGGAAGGGTAGTCTGTTCTTGGAACCCAAGCGAGACAGTTTAGAGCGACGTCGTCGATGAGACCGGGGAGAAGCGAGTCGCTTGATCCCAACCGAAGGCGTTGAGCATCATTCTCTATAACAGAAGCAGAAGCAGAGACTTGGCTTCTCTGAGGAGAATGTTCCTCAGCCGCCATTATTGGATAAGAAACCTAAGGAATCCAACCAAAACCCCAAAAGACCAAAAAAAAAAAGAAGAAGGGAAAAATACAAACAACAAATCTTTGGCAAGAGTCTTATTCAGGTATCATTACAGGTGATTCTCAGTTGGGAAACTAGTGTCCCAGTATCAATAGACAGATTGCGACAGTTGCTCCAAAACAATCTCCATCTCTTTACTTGTTCCATTAAATCCTCAAACAATCTCCATCTCTTTACTTCTGACCAATGCAAAACCCAAATTAATCTGTAGTAATAATCAATAAAACACACACAAACTCAGAATCTGGGAAAGCTGTTTAATCAAACAAAAAGTAGAAAGAAATGTCAAAAATCGAATATTTTTATTCGGATTTAGCACAAGTTCGATCCTTAAAACTCCGAAAAATAAATGAACAAGAAGAGAAAGCAGATCCGAATCAGAGACTTGAAAACTCAATAAAAAAAAAAAATCTCAGATTGGGAAATGCGCCCCGCCCAGATCCGAAATTAAGGATCTCAGCAACGGAGCACCGAAAAGAGGATTGAAAAAATCAAACCGGTTACTTCCACATGCTTACCCGAATAAAAGTTCCAATTCGTTGAATTAGATCTCGTTGTCCCGTCTTATTCCGGGGAAACTATTTACCCGTTCAAATTTTCGCCGGCGACCGTCATGGAGTCAATAAAAAAGAAAAGGTAGAGAGAAACTGAAAACTTGGTTTTGGAGAAGAAGGTTTGCGTTGTAAACAAGTGTGTGGTGTGACCAAGCCGAAAATTAAAAAAAAAAGAGACAGAACTGCTGTACCTAAAGCAAGCAAACAGCTTATGTTTATGTCTTTTATTCTAATCCTTAAACTTTTTTGATATTTCTATTTTTTGACCCCCCCCAAAAGATTTGTTATGTCTTTTTTCTTTCTAAATCAAGAATTTATACCCCCCCCCCCCCTTTTTTTTTATGAAAGGATTTGGTGGAAACTTATACATTTGTAGTTAATAAAATACGAACAAACAACTGACACTAAAACGCCTCACTCAAGAAACGGAAGGAAGGAAGGAGCCAAAGGTGTTTTCCCTTGGATTCTTTGCAAGAGTTTAAACCATCTCCATAACTAAATCTCTGTAGCAAGTGATCTTACCTTTGCGTCTTTTTGATCCATACATAAAAGCCTTTTTTTACCAAGAGAGTTGCATTCTTTATTACGTGGTGCAAATGAATCTTTGTATATATATATATATATATATCAAACCCGTCCATGGAAACAAAAATTCAGAGCCTTAAAAATCAAAGTATCACTCGTAATTCATTTTAAAACTTATAAAACAACACATAAGACGAACATGACACTTATCTATAGTATATTAAAGAAAGGAAAAAAACAATAAGTGCAAAGTTTTACGTTGACATTCTCTGCATCTATTCTTTAGCTAGCATCTGAGATGTTAGAGATCCCATTAGCTTCTTCTTCTTCTTCTTCTTGCTCAATCTTTAAGGCAGAATTACGTCGTTTGCAGAAACAAATATACTCAGGGACATGACCTTCTTCTTCCATGACCCATGGATGCTCCAACACATTCTTCAGTGTCATTCTCTCACTCGGATCTGCAACAACAACCAGGTGATATTCCACCATTAATCCACTAGCATAAATTCAGGGTATTATTAGTTAACTACACCAATAATGATGAAAACAACTCACTCTTGCAAAGGAGACCTTCGATCAAATCTCTTAGGAGAGGATTCAATCCATCCGGGATGGTCAAAGGGTTGTTAACAATCTGTTTAATAGATTAATAGTAGGACGTTTAGGGTTCTATTCAAAAACATTCCTTGAGACTCAAGAAAAGCATTGGTCAGGGGCAAAAACCCTTACCTTGTCGTAGGTGTCCTGAAGAGTATCAGCAAGAAACGGGTATTGTCCCAATATCATATGATACAAAGTTACTCCCACTGCCCATGTATCCGCAGCTCTCCCACTATACGTTACCCCTGACACTGGAAACAAAAAAAAAGATATTCGCTTATACTCTCTCTCTATACACAAATAATGACTTAGGACCAAGCTTAAAGAGATAAGCTGACCTAAACAACATTCTGGAGCAGTGAAGACCGGAGTCCCCGGGGATCGACGCAGTTGATCATCATCATCCTGTAATAACAACCAATTGGATTATACATATCATGTATTGATGAAGATCAATGATTAAAATGACATTCAATTACCTTGAATACTTGGCTGACACTGAAATCTCCTATCTTCACTGTACCACTACTAGTAACCAGCAGATTGTCGGGTTTAATGTCCCCGTGAATCACATTCTGTTTATATAATAGTATTAAGACATATTAGGTGATGAACCATGAATCGAGAGAAGAATTGCTAAACAAAGAAGATCATACATGAGCATGAAGGTACATGAGGCCAGCAACTATGTCCCGCAAATACTTTCTAGCAGTTTTCTCCCCGAGTGCACCCGGCGGTCCAGAGCCGTCATAAACCCATTTTCCATCAATGTATTCGAGAACTGTGTGAAACCAGAAAGATAAACATTACAATATAAAGAGGCTCTTTCCATGAAGAGTTAAAAGTAGCCAAAAAGGCAGAAAAGAGAAGAGGAAGATGAGCGTACCCATGTAAAAATGATCTGTTTCTGGGTCATCTATCACCTCAATGAGATTAACAATGTTAGGATGCTCCAAAATTTTCATAATCATAACCTGAAAGTTATTGAGATGAAAAGGAGTCTAAACACAACTTCTCTAAAATGGAACTTTGATGCAGAAAACGCATGATACCTCACGAAGAACATCACTCATAGCAGTCTCTGAAGGTGCAACCCTTAGCCTTACTAAATGCGACTTGTGAAACGCCTAGAACACAAGTATTAAATCAAAATACGTCAGAGATCTTTAACCCCTATAAGTGATCAAACTAAACAAATTAAACTTACTTTGATAGCATAATGCTGGCCATCTACGGTGCTTCGATATAAAACCTGAGTGCCAAAAAAAAAAAGATAACGTTATCGAATGCTTTGGGAGGATAGACTTCAAAACGATTCGACAGAACAGTAAATGAGTTTCACACTTACCACTTTACCATAGCTACCGGATCCAATTTTACACACGCGAACATACTCATTGATCATCTTGTTACCATCTTCATCCTGAAAACAAATCAAACAATAAAGATAAATGCGAACCCTTGCTAGGAAAAGAATATGAGAGAGAGAGGCAAGAGAAGTCACATTTACCTCTCCACGGATAAGTTCATTAGTTTCTTTGACAGGAATTTGCCTGCAGATTAATCCATTATCTAATCTATATTTCAAAATCTCCTCAGATCGTTGAGAGCGGCTCTTCTGCTCAACTTCCTCATCATCTTCCTCGTCTTCTCCTCTCACAATGCTAGTTACATCACTATCACATGAGTACGAATATGCATCATCGTCGTAGGGCTCTGGAGATTGTCGGGTTCTAGTAGAAGAAGTACCAAAGCATCCAAAGCAACCCATGGTACGGGCAAACCAAAAATTATCACGAAACATGATCCACTCTCCTCCCCCAAAATTAAAACAATATGTGTTCTTGATTAAAAGATATAAAGTGCTGAAATTTAATAGAAGAACCTGTACACAAAAAAGTGACATTAAATTAACATAATGACAACTTGAACATCGATAATAATATAATCAAACACACAAAAGCCTCTTACCAGTTACCCCAAGAGATGAAAAGGGGTATAGATGAAGTTTAGCTATTCCAAAGGATGCCACTCAGCGAGATGAACAGAAGAACTTGAGAGATCATAACCACTGCATTCGAAACGCGACATGTGTGATGAAACTGCAACCTTATGAAGAATTTTTTTGTTTTTTTAAATATCCTTCTTCACGTTCAGGAGCAGCAACAACAACTCGTTGACCCCACAGTTAATTAAGAGCTACAGAGCTTCAACAACCGCCAATAAAGTCAAGATGAGAAATAAAGTCTTCTGCAGAAAAAAAAAAAGAGAGAGGTCAACCAATAAGACGGCTTCTTTTATTAAAAAAAAATTATAACTTTGTGATTGATTAGTCAGTAAATCCATGATCCCAGACGAAGAAAGGTGTAAACTTGTTCAATCCAAGCGATCGAAATCAACTGTCTAGATGTAAATCGAATAATGCGAGAGCATATAACAAACCCAGAATCTCCCTGAGGAAACCCCTAATCTCGGAATCTCGATTGTAGCAGAAGAAGAAAAACTTAAAAATCCCTGAAGCAGATTACGAAGGAGATTGAGAATATCCGGAGATAAAGATTGAATCTTACATTCAGACTGGCTTTGGGGATTCGATCGGAGAAGAAGAAAATGAGCGTCGTCGTGAGATATTCTCTCTCTCTCTCCCCTTCTGTGTCTTTTTTATTTTCCTTTTTTTGGGTTTATATATTTTTTACATTAAATTTTTAGAAAAGGAGGAGTTATATATATTCAAACTTTACCAGCTAACGTGACAAATATTTTATGAACAGTTTTTTTTTTTTTTTGTTCTAAAAGTAAAAAGTACCACCTGCTAGGCTGCTACCTACCTGGAGTAGTTTTTTTCTTTACAGATCCAGCAACTATAAAGTAAAAAGTAGGTTGTTTAAAGAGATTTATATCATCTTCTTAACCAAAAGAAGAAGAATTAAATAAATTTCTCTCTATATATACTTCAGTTTCACTAATGTTTTTGTGTTTGTTTTTGAACATTAACAGAATAATTTAATTCAAAATTTGATTATCTTTAATTCTTTAGTAGTAATGGTCTATCTCACACTCACAAATGAAGTAAAGAGTGGAAAACTGGAAATTATTATACTTTCAATTTTTTTTCATTTATATTTAATTTTTTTGTGAGGTTTTTAATACACTTTTCTCATATTTTAATTGGATATCTGAGACTACAATTTGTAAGATTGATTGACCGAACATTCACAAACAAACCATAACTGAAACTGAAATATTTATGTTCTAATACCATATAAATAATAAATTTAATTTACACTTATAAATTCTCTTAAAATGAAGCATTGCTTATTTTACAAAATTCACGATTTTCTTGTAAGGCATATATATATATATGTAATGAAATATTTTTTTATAAATATTTTCACATATACCACTATATAATAAAAATTGTAAGTTACATTCTATTTTTTTAATTTTCTAAATTATGAGAAATCATGTTTTACAAGCTTGTTAACTTAGAATTTTTCACGAATTGATTTAGTGTGTGAAACATGATAGTTTAAAACCAGTGTTTTGAAAACTGGATCGACCGGTCGGACTGGTTGGACTGTGACTCGTTCATCTAACCAATTTTGGATTGTGTTAAAAGTTGGATTTGAGTTAAACTGGCAAACCTGGTAAAAATCGGTGATCTGGTTTGATATTAAAATCCTGTTTTTCTCAAATTCAAGTTAAAAATGAAAAAGTTACAAATTTTAAAAATATTACATAAAAATCACACTTTTTTAAAAATATATATATATAAAAATAAACTAGTTTTATTATATTTTTATATTATTTATGAAGTTTTCATTTTATTTTTATATCACTTTTAGATACTAATAATGATATGAAGTTTTATCAAAAATAATTTTATAGTTATATATATTTATTTAATTTAAAATTAGATTAATATTTGAAATCCGGTCTGATTTTCAAAATACTGCCTAAAACTATACTTACAACTAATTAAGCTTTTCATGTGAATAAGATTGTAAAACTTGTGTTTATTTTACAAATCACAATACTAAAAGGAGAATACCATTAGCAGGAAGAGCGTCTACGTCATCAGTTTTATTTCACCAATCATAAAGTTCTATGATGCCACATCATGCTCTCATTAATCGATAGCAGATTAATAATAGGTCATTTTTTTTAGGGATGCTATGCTAATTTTTAAACCAAAAAAATCACTCTAAAGGGCCCATACGAAACCCAAACCTCGGTCGAAACCTGATTTCCAGAGCACTGCGATTCTTCTACTACGTCTTCTTCGTTCCAAATTCCTCTCCAACCGTTTGTCCGTTTCTGAATAGTAATCACAATCCACTCTTAATTGTTCATTTATGTTCATTACTATTATCTTCATTAGCGATGAAATCCTTCCACCTCCCTCTCCTGATCCTCCTATATTAACCATCTACAAGGCTTTCACGGAATCATATTCAACAACTTCAATCGATGACCTTTCAATTCTCCAGCAAGTCTCCTCTTGCATTGTATTTCAACGACATCCTTTTTGGGAGACCATAAATGCTGCAAAATTGAATTCCTATTAGAGTTTTGATTCTTCTCCGAAGCTTCAGAGAAAATTCAAACGTCCTCAGCCATGGTGATTACATAATTCCAGCGGATTATGAACAGCCAATCGTATGTTTCCCTGGATTTTTCTCTGTTTCATCTATTTGTTGTTTCATCTACTTACTCTCTATTTTCTGACAGAATTCAATTTGTTTTCCGTTGGTTTTGCAGCGGCTCCATAACTCCATTTTAGGTTTCTTCAAGTGTAAGCTCCAAAATCATAAATTTCCATTTTAAGTTATCGGTCTTTTTCATTCGTCTTCTTCTCTGTACTTGTGGTGCAGAAAGATTGATCCAGGTTTGCCTATTTGAGCATAGATATCTTATGATTGAGGAATAATTAACGTAAGTGATCATATATTATTTTTCGCTATGCATTCTTTAGCTATGAATCTGTTGCTCACGGAGCTCCATAAGCATGAACTATGTAATTCTTAGCTTACTTTTCTTATAAAATCGAATTTGAATACATCTGTGACCATCTCTCTAATTTAGTTTCTAGAAAATAATAGGTCAGTTAATTGACCTATCTTGCCAGATCAGTAAAAATATTAAGCATTGATTGTTTTAATTTTTGGTATTCTTTATAGTTTATGTGGAAGTTTGAAGAGAATGTAAATCCTTCCGATCACCATGATTCTTTGCTTTGGTAAGTCTATTCTGACTCCCTTTGTGTGTGTGTGTTTATAATAATTTAGTCATTTCCATAATATTTGAAGATATTTTTGATGTATTTTTTCAGGTACCAGTTTATAAGAGTACCTTCTAAGATATGCTTTAAGACGTTTTGTGTTTGTTGTTTAGATGAGCAACTACAACCGCGGTACGCGTGGAGTTCTGGTGATTCTAATTCCAGTTCATGTAAACTTAGCGGAGGACAAAGATTTGGAGAAAGTGATGTCTACGATGGTGTCACATGGCAGGAGAAGTTGAGGAGGGGTTTGTTCAACTCACTCCTCCGAGTTGGGGCTATGTCTGTCATCCACATCCTCTTCCCAACTCATATATTCGTCGCTTATTGCAAAAATCCATAACCTTTCTTTAACATGGAAAACTGTGCCCCTTTGTTCACTGGCCATAAAGTAAGCATATACACTCATACATATATGTGTTATCTATAGTCTTTATATGTGAATTATTTGATGAAACATTTTTTTTTTGCAAGCCAAAGCCCTGGAGTGTGTAACAATCATCATTACAAACAAAGGTCAATGTATTTTCTTTTTTTTTTTTCCTTGCAAAAAAAAAAATACAATTATACAAGTTCAAACTTACTTTTTTTTGCTAAGTAGTTCAAACTTTTGCTATATTCACAAGTTTTATGCCTAAATGTAGAAGAATCTGAGAGTAGAGGAATATGGGATCTGAGTGTCAAGAGTTTCACCTATGCCAGCGATGGGCACAGTGTACAGCCATGTGCTGAAATGGTTACGCTGTCTGCATTTTATTTTAAGAAATAGATTAAGAGACGGATGAGGAGAAGAGTGGACAGCAGAGATGTCTGAGGCTCCAAGGGTTCCATTAACACATTCAAAAACTAAACGTACATAATGTATTTGTCTTTCTTTCTTATTCTTTTCTCTTTACTATATGAGTTTGCTGTTCTTACGATTAGGGTTCGTGGTCTACAGTAAGTGTATTGATGGAGTGATGGAATCTTTCAGTGACTAAAAGAGCAATAAGATAGTCATGACCAGTTCATCTCTATGTTTGTTAGTTATATTGACTTACCATTCAATGATACTGTAAAATTTTTTAGCCAACTTCTTGTGTTTTCTTTCCTGATGTTCGAGTCACAAAGAGTCAGAACGAAACTGCTCAAAAATCAATGAATCTGTTTTTAGGCTTCAGATATCAAATGTGTTACTTTGATTCAGGGGAAGTGTTTTAAGCATCCACTTTAGTTTCTTAAATGCAGTGTTTGTTTAGCACACACTTTAGTTTCTTAAACGCAGAAACGAAGTGATAGGGCACCTACAAGTAAGATTTGGATTTGTTCCACATGGACTTTGTGATAGAGTTTGCAATTTCCTCAGTTTCCACGTCTATAGATATATATTTGGTATCTATCACTTTGGCAAGTGGAAGCTTAAGATCACGAAAGATTATCTTGATGGGGTTCAAACTTCTGAACCAGATGACTTACCTTAAAATTGTACTGGTAATAGTGGCAGTTGTATCCAATCACATTTGTACACATGAAATGTCAATGCTGGGTTTTAAACTTAAGAAAACTCTTTTATTATATGCACGGAACAAATGGAATAAAACAATACACTCCGTAAAGAAATTACGTGGGTTGAGCATTACTTATAACATTCCACCAGTTCAGATATTTATTTTCGTCTCAATGTGTTCTTGCTTCCCCCTTCCCCTCCACCCTCCCCTTCTTTAAACCATTTAATCTAATAGGTAAAAGTTTGAAATGTAAAATTGTATTAAAAATAACGCGATAATGCATATAAAAATAATTTGAAGAATAGTTAATACATATTTATAAAATCAATTAAGATATTTTTTTAATTAAGATTATAAATTTTATAGACAAACAAACTGGGCTATATGGAAACAAACAAATGGATGACCACCATTTTGCATGGATTTTATGGTATATATGGAAAGCCCGAAATAACAAAGTTTATAGTAATTTGGATATTGATCCGCGGGATACTCTTAAATTGGCTGAAGTGGAATCATCACTCTGGGCAGACGCACAAGTGAGAAATGAACCAAGGAGGGGGCTTTCGGTACAAACCATTCCTCCTTTAGAGACATCAGGTCGATGGTGTTTTATTGATGGATCATGGAAGGATAAAGAATTAATGTCAGGGCAAGGCTGGCATAGTACTTTACCGGGGTTCGAGGGTCTACTGGGGGCAAGGAATGTAAGGGCATGCCTCTCTCCCCTGCATTCGGAGATAGAGGCTTTGATTTGGGCAATGAAATGTATGAGGAATTTAAGACAGGTCCAGGTTACGTTTGCAACGGATTGTTCTCAATTGGTGAAGATGGTTTCGGAACCAGAAGAATGGCCAGCATTTGGAAGCTACTTGGAAGATATCAAACTCCTCAAAGGAAACTTCCTCAACTCAGACATCGTCCATGAATAGCTAAAAAAAAAAATAAAAAAAAACTAATTGCTGGTTTTAAAAAAAAAAAAAAAAAAAAAACAAACTGGGCTACGCGCGGTAAAATCTCTAGTATATATAAAAAGGATTTGCTTACATTTTTAATTTGTGTTTCAAAAAAAAATTTACATTTTTTAATATATTTTCCGGAGAAAATATTAATATCGTGGGCGGCGAAAGAAACACAACAAATGGGGCAAACAAATTGTCGCCACTCGCAACAAAAACCTTGCCTTTGTCTGAGTCCATACACACAAGAGCTCTATTTAGTGGTGTTCATCTGACACACACACACACACTCTCTCTCTCTCTCTCTCTCTCTCTCTCATCACGACGCCGCCGCAATGACCGTGGGAGTATTAGCTTTACAAGGCTCTTTCAACGAGCACATCGCGGCTCTGCGGCGGCTAGGCGTCCAAGGAATCGAGATTAGGAAGGCGGAGCAGCTTCTCACCGTTTCATCTCTCATAATCCCTGGCGGCGAGAGCACCACCATGGCCAAACTGGCCGAGTACCACAACCTGGTCCTCTCTCTCTCTCTCCAGAATCTTACGTTGTTTTTTTTTCAGTAATCCAATAGTCTGGGATTGAAATATATATTTGGTTTAACGAGGACCCACTTTGCTGAAACAAGGAAAGGTTTCTCCTTTATGCGTCTGTTGAAACGAATCTGGCGTTTATCGCTAATCAGGCAATTTAGAATTTGAGATTTTGTATCAATTAAACTTGTTTTGTTCCAAAGTTCTGATCTTTTTGCAGAAATGATTTCTTTTTGATCGTCTCTGATTACTGAAGAAGAACTCAGTTTGGCTTTGAGATTTAAAAACGAGGACTTTTAATTTGCAAGTACATAACTGATGTGTCAATTTGTGGTTTCTCTGTTTTTTTTTTTTTTTTATGTTCCATTCCAATGTGATGTCTCTGTGACCCATATGGCTCAGTCGATGAAACTAATCTGAAGGAGTTAGTCCTGAGGACAAGTAGTTGTGCAAGTCTCTAATGTGTTCTGATGGTCTTTCATTTTGCTGCTTTGAAGTTCCCGGCTCTACGTGAGTTTGTCAAGACGGGGAAACCTGTTTGGGGGACATGCGCTGGTCTTATCTTCTTGGCAGACAGAGCAGTTGGTGGGTACTCAATGGACTCATCTTTCCATCAACTTGTGTTGGGACATGATTAAAAAACAAAAAAAACAAAAAACAAAAACAAGAAAATGTTGAAAACTTTTCAGGTCAGAAAGAGGGAGGTCAAGAACTAGTTGGTGGCCTTGACTGCACCGTACACAGGAACTTCTTTGGCAGCCAGGTAAAAACAAATCTCAAGACTGTTCTTCAACAATAAAGAGCTTGGTATCAACGTTTCCTTGTTTATGTGTAGATTCAAAGTTTTGAAGCTGATATCTCTGTACCTATTCTAACATCTAAAGAAGGTGGGCCGGAGACATACCGAGGAGTCTTCATACGCGCTCCAGCTGTTCTCGATGTTGGCCCTGATGTCGAAGTCTTAGCGCATTATCCCGTCCCATCAAACAAGGTCTTGTATTCAAGCTCTACTGTCCAAATCCAAGAGGTTTGCTTAGTTTCTGCACCGATGCTCATTAAAACGATTACGTTTCATTTTTATGAGAGGACATGTATCTATCTCGTTTTCTGTCTTTTCAGGAAGATGCTCTTCTAGAGACGAACGTCATTGTTGCGGTGAAGCAAAGAAACTTGTTAGCGACTGCGTTTCATCCCGAGTTAACCGCAGACACGCGATGGTATTTACTTTAATTCTATTTCCTGTCTTTTAAATTTCTTGGCTGTTGTTTATTATGATCTGGTACGCTTTGATTTTTACGCTTTTATGGTCAATATTTTTTCACAGGCACAGTTATTTCATGAAAATGGCGAAAGAGATGGAACAAGGAGCTTCTTCAAGCAGTGGTGGAACTATTGTTTCTGTTGGAGAAACCAGCGTTGGTACCGAGCAAGCTAAGCCTGATATTCCTATATATCAGTAATTAAAATAGAGAGAAGACACTCACTTCTCTTGAAATAAAATAGAAAAGTGTCAGATTCTTTTTGATGTTTTGGAAAGAAAATGTCAATCTAGTTTGCATTTGTCACACAAGAAAATTTCACAACGAGTCATCATCTACTTGTTTTCTTGACACAACTTTGTATACCGTTTAATAAAACCGGTTTACTTGGTTCAGTTTTGTTTGTGAAATTGTGACTGTTTATTTGGCCAAGACCTCCGATTCAACTGGCAGCTTCTCAGACAGAAGAAACAGGACAGGACTTTGATGGTATTATTCGGTTTTGGTGTTTGGTTCAAGAGTTTAGATGCTAAATGGTTGATTATAAACCGGTCAACTGTTATGGCGTGTTTGACTTTTCTTTGGTATCTTGGAAAGGTGCATGCTTGTTGGAGTGGGCGGTTTGTGGACCAATAAAAGTGAATAACAGTTTCTTGGAATACACACATTTACAGACATGTAGGGCTTTCTTCTTCATTTAAGGCATCCTCACGTGCTAGCTTACTCGTTTCTTGGACAGAAAGGCATCAAGAACAAACAATTATGTTATCTTTCATAAAAGGTTATAGATATTGATGTCAATCTTTATTGTAAATAGAGAATGCAGTGCAAATCTGTAGCAAGGTTTTTTTTTATTGGAATAAAATTTAAAATTCTTTCAAAAAATATATCCCCTATATATTAATTGAGAAGCATTTGAAAAATTAGAACCTTAATTTTGTATTAATTAAAAAAAACCCCAAATCCTAGGTGGCACTCTAAATGCCTTCTAAATTCTATTTCAAAGAATTCTAGAGCATCTAATATAAAATATAGTTTCATCTAATGGTGTCACATTATTCCATAATTATATAACACTAGAGAACATTATATTAACCTAAAATATATGAAGTGTGTATTCTTTCCTTAAATAAAGGCTACGGAATTACCTAATATGATTTACATATATACGGGAATTAATGATTATGAATAATAAAGATTTGATAACAATTTTTGCATCCTTCTTCATTTTTGTTAAATTTATTATTAAGGGGTGTTCAATCCGGATATCGGTTCGGTTTCGGTTCGGTTTTTTTTGGTTTTCGGTATTTCGGTTAGTAAAATATAACTACCATTCTAAATCCATATTTACTTCGGTTCGGTTCGGTTTATATACCGTCGGTTTTCGGTTTATTCGGTTTTATACCAAAAAACATAATTATTTAGTTTAAGATCGTATTATATGAATTTTAGAGTCATATTGTCAACACAGACATTTATTAAAAATATATTACATGTTCAAATAAATGAAAAAAAAGTAAAAATGCTTTTACCATCAAATAAAATAATCAAATCTATAACTAAAATCAAAGCTTCAAATTTTGAAAATAAAAATATGAAACAAAACAGAAACATGAAAGAAAAGTTTTTCCACTCTTCCATATTTAGTGTTCATAAAATCATGCTTTTTCAATCGAACACGAAACTCTGTTTGTTTACAGATAAGAAAAAAGTTGTGAAAATTTTTCATTAATTATTGTCCATCAAATTTATAATTTTCATATTAATTTAGTGAAGACTAAAATAAAGCAAAAAGAACAAAAAAAGACTTAGAAAATAAGATGTCTGAATTGCGATGTATTGTTATTTAATTATAGTTCAAGTGTTTTACAAATTAAGGTTTTTTATTACTATAAAATTATGGTAATAGTTATTAACACAAATTTAACTTATGTAACAAATAGATTTTCATGTATTGTTATAAAATAGATACATATTTACATGTTTCTACCTTTAATCGGTTTTGTTCGGTTTTTTCGGTTTAATCGGTTATATACCAAACCATATCCAAATCCTACGGTTTTTATAAAATTATATCCATTCGGTTTATGTGGTATATACCAAAACCAAACCATACTGAGGCTTTAGCTCTTTCTCTGTTCCAGCATTTTCTTTAGTCTGTTTTTTTTTTAACTTTAATTGTAGCTAACCAGGCTTTGTACCAAATACATGGTCTGTTTCTTATATGCCAATTCTTCCCTGCTTCGAGCAGAGTGTCAATACCTTGACTACAACATCAGGGAGTACACAAAGAGAAGGACCTTGGATGGGTTCCGCATAAACAAGAATCTCAGTGACCCATCAAATGTGGAGGAGGCTTCTGCTGAAGGTAAGGCACAGCTGGAGGTTGTAGAAAGGATGCTCAAGGTAACTTGGTGTATCCTCCCAAGACCAAAAATATTATGGAACTCAAGCTTCAGTAGTAGATGTACATTTGGCATTTTCGTTATTATTTTCAAACAAAAGATATAAATGTTTTTTCTCATTTACTAATGTGTTCCATTGACAGAGTTAGTTTCATACCGAAAATCAAATAAGAAGAATATATATGAACAAAACTCCATTACACACGTTTAAATTCAGATGACTCTCTAAAATAAATTTTTAGTGGTGTTCCTTTTATATACTGTCCACGTGGCACTTAACAGTATAAGTATGTTTTCTAAATAAAACATCAAATTTACTTTATGTTTAAATTCCAACTAAATTAACTTTGTTACGACTATCGATTTTTTATTCTATTTTTTTAAGCTATTCCACTTTGAACTAAATAACTTCAAAACAAAGTAATACACTACGATCGTTAACCACTATCAAATGGATCGGAAAAAATATCATTATCTTTTAACATATTTTCATTTTCATATTTACAACATATTTTGTTTACTAAGACTATAAAATAAATTGTAAATTCATTTGAGAGAAGAAAAACGTACGAACCCGGCGCGTAGCGCCGGAATACCACTAGTATCTATATATATAAAAATATGTTCGCCTCACTCCTGCTTTGCCACGTGGAAAGTCGATGTCTGACAGGCCGACACGTGTCCCGACTGTATTAAACGCAGCACTTCATTTAATCTGAGAATTTGTTGGGCTTTTATCGTTAGGGGAATATCTATAGTGTTTTGGGCTACTACTTTCTGATTATGTATGCGGTCCGTCGGTCCGACCTCGATAACCCTAAATCTAATGAAGCAAAGAAACGTAGGTCGTCTCTCTCCTTCTTTCTACGGCACTTGGAAACGTCTGAGCTTCTTCCAAATCTCTAAAACGGTTCGAGTTGAACTTTTACATATGCAATTGTTATATCGACTCTTTGAATCACTTTTGCATCTGTTTTATTTTGTGAGGCATAAAGAATCAATCTTGAGGAACGTCGTCAATGGATTCCGACATGGTGGAGATCACTCCTCCTGCGTTTTCTTCGGGTTCGACAACTCTAGAAATCCAAAAAGGTTAAATCTTTATATCCTTTTTTGTAGTTTATGTACCCATTTTCGTTGACTTCCTTAACAAGAAGATCCAAAGTCGTACTTTAGCAGTATCTTATAAATCTTATCAACTCCAACGATTGTGCTCCAGAAACAGCGCTCTTACAATGTAACTTTTGGAGTACAAGCTCCTTCTTGACTAGGTAATATGAGAGAGAGTCCTCATTTGGTTCATAACTAATTTGACAGCTTTGTGAATCGTGGTTATGTAAAATATAGTATTATAGATGATCTTTGGTCAATACAATTTAAGTGACTTGACTATACATGACTTTCATTATGCTAATTACATATTTAAACTGTTATCTTAAAGCATTGGATATGTATCTCATGCATTCATGTGTCTGTTGTGAGTTTTCTAGGCTGGTGATATTTTTGCTTCAGCCTATAAAAGTGTTACCACTCAACAGAGGTAGATAGAATCATAACAAGTGGGTGAAGACGCTCTCGAGGCTCTTTCTGCAGGAAGTACGAGATTTGCGACTGTTTTACCATTTAAGTTATGTTTTCTGCAAATAGCCTTACAAGTTGTCATTCTTAACAGGAGAAGTCTATTGATCCAACAAAGCAAATAAAGCTTCCTCACTGGGTTGGAGCCTCACGAAAAGTCTATGGTGTTCAAGAGGATCATATTTTGCGCAACTAGAGAGATATCTTAACACGATAGTTTGTCACTGAGGAGTTTGTTGTTGATCCCAACTATGGGGAGAAGGTTAACTTCTTATTTTCTACTCTTAGTTTCTTAGACATTAAAAGTGCAGTCTTTTTTCTATTGCAGGAGTTTGACTGTTTTCTTAATGTATATAAATTTCCTTGCCATAGACGCTTGCAAGTTAGAGTCTAAATTCTATATGTAGTTTATATGTTCTCATCTGCATATGTTTATATTTGACGTTGGTTCTGCCTCTATTGTTTTATTTTGTTTTGTTGATCTACCTAGCCAAGAATATTTCTACATGGAATGATTTGAAGAAAAATATATATTTATACTAAAGTTTGGATTGTGATCTAAAATAATACTCCTGGCGAAGATACATGTATTTTATTATCTTCTATTTTGGTGAAAGATTAAAAAGTAAATTTCTTAAGATAGGTGAAGCTTTTAAGGTCAATTGCTATCCTTTCAGTTGAGATCTTGGCAGAGAAGCTCAATGATGACTGAAGTGTTCATTATTTCTTGATATATGATTGATTCTGGTGTTTTTCCTTCTCTCTCATCATCATGAATTCTATGTATTCTTTTATAAATGATAACCACATGGAACTGTAGCCAGTTCTT
>NC_027756.1:43435647-43445038 GCF_000695525.1 Brassica oleracea var. oleracea | reverse complement strand
CGTTTGCAGGCTCTCCAATTCCTTTCGACAATTGGTTTTAATTTATAAGCTGTAACCGCATTGTTTGGGACAAACTTTCCTAATATTTTTGACATCACCATTAAAGACAAGGAGAGGCATTATGATTTTCTTTAAACGTTTTTTGTAATGTTCTTATCTCTAATCACCAGTCTTTGTCCATGTAAAATAGCTAATGTGTATGAATCATGGATATGTAAAAGGCTAAGCATTCTCCCCAAAAGTAGCACTAAATTAAGTTGTTGATTCTGATTCCCTTTAATGATATTGACTCTGAAGAATTCTCCAGTGAAACTGTTGAGTCCACCTTGCTTACGACTGGAACCGGGGACTCTACCATTGGATTTGCATATTAACAATCATATATTCGTAATGAAAAATATAAATGTAACACATCCCGCTCGTAGGGCGGGCCGACCCTAGTATATATATATATTGATGTCGTAACCTTAGCAAGAAAATTTTGAACAAAAAACAGTGAAAATGTTGAATTTTAAACAAAAGTAACACATAATAGAAATGAATTTTGGATTGTTACCAACCTTATTATAGTGGATCAATTTATAAATTTTATCAGGAAAAGTGAATAAATATGAAATAACGTTTTGATCATGAAGCTTAAAGAAATGGGTGGATGAACGATCTATTTCCCACAAAAACTATCGTATAGCATCAGATCTCCACCAAACTATGACCCGTGTTAAAACTCCATGAATTTAAAGTTGTCAACTTATTTCTTTCCAAATTATAAGTTGTAAATTGATTTTTCCCCAAATCTATAGTTCGAAACTAAATTGTCCAATGGTTTTAATCGGTTTACTATTAACCCACCAATTTTAAACTAATTTAACCGAAGAAAACCTTATTTTTAATTTTATTTTATTTTAAACTGATTCATCAAAAAATTGAATTAAAATTGCCAAAAAATTGTTTGTCTAAATCGTGTCCATATCTCTCTCAATACCGATCAGACATAGCTTCCGGGCAACACCAACGACTTCTTAATTTTGCTTAGTCTCACAGTCACCACTCGCCCTCCTCCACAATCTGCGAGGAATAACTCACATGTAGCAGTTCGCCACTCATCCACCGCCTTCAAACTCACCTCCTCCCACAGTTCACAGAGCTTAAGAAAGTAGTGATGCTTTGTTTAGAAAACACAAGTACACAACTTTAATACGTGTGATTGAGATCGAAGGAGAATGTACAAATGTTGGTATAAAAAAAATTTTGGGAATCGCTTTTTTTTTTGTGTGTGAATCAGTTTTTTTTTAATAAAAAAATTAGTTTGAGATCATTGGTTTAATTGGTTGGTTAATAGTTAACCGATTAAAACTTATAATTTGGAGAGAAATAAGTTTACAACTTTAAATTTATGTAGTTTTAGCAAGGGGTCATATAGGCCTGGGACTTTTTAACCGGAACCGAATACCGAACCGGATCCGACCCGAAATGGACCGGTTCGGATCGGTTTCAGATAAGGCATATTTAACCGATGGGTAATGTTTATGAATATCCACGGGTACCGGATCGGTTCGGGTTTTTATCCGGATCCGATCGGGTACCCGTTTAAACCGAAATAATGTTTAAAAAACATGGATTTGCGCCTCATGGGTTTCGAACCCGGGTGGGAAAGTTGAAAGTACATCAACTTTTACCACTGCACCACTTCTATTTCATTGTAATTACTTTCAAGCTATACATATATATCCGATTTGGGTTAAACTTTTTTAAAAAAAAATTAAAAATAAAAATAGAAAATATAAAATTAATAAAAATATTAGTTTCGGTTTAATAATTTAATACCCGGAACCGATCCGGAACCGACCGGAAACCAATCCGAAACCGAACCGAACTGTTCCAAGTACTCATTGGATACAATTTGTAAATAACCGAATATCCGGACCCGAACGGGTCTTACCCGGAACCGATCCGAATACCCGAAATCCCAGACCTAGGGTCATAGTTAGGTGGGGATCTGATGCTCATGAAATAGATAGTTCACCCGAAATGGGTTAAAAACAATGTGAACATATAAATACGTAAGTGTCAGTAACTAAAATTAGAGAGAAGACACTCACTTCTCTAGAAATAAAAAAAAAACTATAGAAAAGTGTCAGATTCTTTTGATGTTTTGGAAAGAAAATGTCAGTCTAGTTTGCATGTCAGTAATTTGAAATAACGTTTTGATCATGGAGCTTAAAGAAATGGGTAAAGAACAATGTGAACATATAAATACGTAAGTTTTTGATAAAATTAAATTAATCTTCTAGCTAATAGTTTTGATGTTGACGCTTTCATCAAGCAGGGCTTTTTGACTTGAGATGAACTCAAAGGAGTCGGCTTCTTTCTTAAGATGAAGCAAGAGATATATTATCATATGAGGTTTTAAAATGTCAACTCAATTCTCTCTTCACTCTATAAAATCCCTTCTTCCTGCAACAACATTCCATCACACAAAAAAAAAACATCTTAAGAAACTCAAGAAGAAGAATCCAAAAGAAGAAGACTTAAAATTTGAGAGATGGAGCACAGAAAGTCATATGTGCTTGTCGCTCTCTTCGCATTTCTCCTCTTGACCGACATTGTCATTGCTGCCAGCGATGGCGGCAATGGCAACGGTAACAACGGGCAAGGTGGACAAGTAGACAAGGGTAACGGAGGTTATGATGGTAAAGGCAAAGGTAACGGTAACGGTAACGGTAACGGTAACGGCCCAAAGGACAAGGAGAAGAAGGATAAGGACAAGAAGGACAAGGAAAGGAAGGAGAAAGAGAAGAAGGATAAGGAGGAAAAAGCAAAGAAGGACAAGGAGAGGAAGGAAAAGGAGAAGAAGGAAAAAGAGAGGAAGGAGAAAGAGAAGAGGGACAAGGAGCAGAGCGAAGCAGCTGCTAGATACAGGATGCTTCCACCATATCCTACAGGACAAGAGCAGGCCATGTGTCAAGGTCGGGGTGCATGTTATTACAAGACTCTCGTTTGTCCTGGTGAATGTCCCAAGAGGAAGCCCACCAAGAACAGAAACACTAAAGGTTGCTTCATTGATTGCACCAGCAAATGCGAAGCTACATGCAAATGTAAGTGCATTCTATTACAATTAGTCTCCTTTGCTTCTCACACAAGTAACAAGAACATATATAAATATAGATTACTTGTGGTACAAGGAAGGGGTTAGCTTACACACCAAGTAACTTCTTTTTTACAGGGAGAAAAACTAACTGTAACGGCTACGGTTCTCTCTGCTACGACCCTAGATTTGTTGGAGGAGACGGTAGAATGTTCTATTTCCATGGATCCAAAGGAGGAAACTTTGCGATCGTTTCAGACAACAACCTCCATATCAACGCTCATTTCATCGGTACAAGACCCGTTGGAAGAACCAGAGACTTCACATGGGTTCAAGCCCTAAACGTCATGTTCGAAAGCCACAAGCTCGTGATCACAGCCAATAAAGTGACTCAATGGGATGAAAACACCGACGCCTTTACCATCAGATACAACGACCAACTCATCACACTACCTGAAGATGAACAATCCGAATGGAGGGCAAATTCAGGACAAAGAGAGATCGTCATCGAAAGAACCGACGAGAGAAACAGCGTGAGAGTACTTGTCTCTGGTCTTGTTCAGATGGACATCAAAGTGAGGCCTATAGGGAAAGAAGAAGACAGAGTTCACAACTACCAGTTGCCTCAGGATGATGCTTTTGCCCATCTTGAGACTCAGTTCAAGTTCTTAGACCTAAGCGAGCTCGTTGAGGGTGTTTTGGGGAAAACCTACCGTCCTGATTACGTTAGCACGGCCAAGACTGGTGTCCCAATGCCTGTGATGGGAGGAGAAGACAAGTACCAAACGCCTTCTCTGTTCTCACCTACTTGCAGACTCTGCAGGTTTAAGCCTCAAGAACAACCACTCTCTGCTGATATCTAATGAGAAGAAAGATAAGTATGGAAAACTTCTATCATTTTTATTAAGTTCATGCAAAATTCATATTTTATATGTTTTGTTTGAAAAATATTTATATTCATGAAAAGTAATGTAATAAAGAGCCAAGAAAATATTTGGCTAGTTTCCGATGTGTTTTTGAGGGTTTAAGAAATGTAAGACGTTTCTTGCGCCAGAAGCAAACCCTTGATTTCTGAATTTTCCCTTGTTGCTTTGTTGTGTGCTTCAATACGAATACGTTTAAATATATATAATAAGTACAAAATAACTATATTGTGTGTATATTCAGACATTTGAATATGAGATTGTATTTCTTGGATCCAGTTTTTTTGTATCTTCTTCACTTTGGAAGCAAGTGTATTTCTGGGGGTTTTCAAGAACAACTGGAGATGCTTAAAGGACACTATTCGTTTCGTTTGAACTTATAAACCAAAAACAAAAATCAGATTTAAATAATCAAATAAGTCAGTACTAATAAAAAAAGGTTGCAATTTTCTAGGCATAGATATTCATGTGATCCAAGTAAATTAAATTATGTTACAGGTCACATGAGTACATGACTTCAAATACCAATCTACTTATAAAATTATAATCAAATGAAATAATATGTAATGTCAACTCCGCAATGATGATTACTCCGCAACCACTCTTGGCATCATGAATAAATTGCATGTGTAGATCCGTCTTCAATGGCTCTCACTAGCTTCTCAGCCCCTTGATCTACGAATAGATTTTATGGCGAAATATATAGTATATCCATGACTCGCAGATATGTTGAAAATGTTAAATGCGCCTATACATTTACACGAACACCATAACATATTAGTATTGTTTTGTCTACAAGTATACAACTATACATCGACGAAAAAAATGATGTAGACGCATTTCAAGTTCAAACGTGTGTTTCTAAAGCGTTTCAGTGACTTGAAAATAAATCATATTACTTGTAGTTATCTACTAACACAACATTCTATAAATGCATCAACTTTTTGACGTTACATTTCTCTAAACTACCAAGTACCAACCCTTTTTTATTTTATGGTTCGCCAAATCTCATGATGAATAATAGCAAACCGTACGTCCTCATATAAACAAGGTCTAATGGATTCACACTTTGTAGTTGCCAAACTTATCTTCTTCTTTTTCTCGAGTAATTAAATATTCAGGTCAAGGTTTTGAATCGAGTAGTGGTTCTCCCAAAGGATTTAATAAACAAAAGGTCGAAGCTGTTTCTTCATGTGGTTTGATCAAATCAGGACCTTTAATTAAGCCGCTCTCTGCTGCTTACTTTCAGCCTCTCTTCTCTATAAGAACACACCCTCCACTTCTCTCAAATCAAAATACAAATAAATCTAAAAAACAAAATACTCTTTTTTTTCCTCAAGAGGTTAGCATCTTGAAGAACAAGAAACATGTCACGAGTCCTAGTGATTTTCATTGTTCTTGTCTCTGTTTCCGCGGTTTCAGCAGCGAAGAAAGGTGCTTATGATGCAGCTTCAACGAACTACAAGGTGTTGTCTCCACTTGGATCGGGCCAAGAGCGAGTTCGATGCTTGGCCAGAGGATACTGTAACGATAAGATCCTCACTTGTCCCAAGGAATGCCCCCAAAGGAAACCTCAGATGAACAAGAAGGAAAAAGCCTGTTTCATCGATTGTAGCAGCAAATGTGAAGTCACATGCAAATGTAAGTGTCCCAAAATGTATTTTGTAACTCTTATGGATGTGAGATTCCTAACACATCTTGATTGGTTTGTGTTGTTTGAGCAGGGAGGATAGCAAACTGCAATGGATATGGTTCTTTATGTTACGATCCAAGATTTGTAGGAGGAGACGGAACGATGTTCTACTTCCACGGAAACAAAGACGGGAACTTCGCCATCGTCTCTGACGAGAATCTTCAAATCAATGCACATTTTATCGGTACAAGACCTGCTGGTAGAACCAGAGACTTCACATGGGTTCAAGCCTTCTCAGTCATGTTCGATACTCACAACCTAGTCATCGCTTCCAAGAAGGTTTCCTCTTGGGACGACTCTGTAGACTCTCTTGTCGTGAGATGGAACGGGGAAGAAGTTGAAGTTCCGACAGGAGGTGAAGCAGAGTGGAGAATCAATCTTGAAGAAAGGGAAGTTGTTGTTGAGAGAACAGATGTGAGGAATAACGTGAGAGTCACGGTATCTGGGATTGTTCAGATGGATATTAAGGTTAGACCAATAGGGAAAGAGGAAGACAGAGTTCATAACTATCAGTTGCCTGAAGGTGATGTCTTTGCTCATCTTGAGACTCGGTTCAAGTTCTTTAGCTTGAGTGATCTCGTTGAGGGTGTTTTGGGAAAAACATATCGGCCTGGATACGTTAGTCCGGTTAAGATTGGAGTCCCTATGCCAATGATGGGTGGAGAAGACAAGTATCAGACTCCTTCTCTGTTCTCACCTCTCTGTAATGTCTGCAGGTTCCAAGGCAAACCTGGTCCTGGTGTGGCTAAGTACTAAATGTTCAAAGATCTGTTTGTTTTTTGTTAATCGAAATGTGTTTACATTGTAGTGTTTAAGCATCGTTAAATCGAGATGTTCTGTGTCTTTTTGTTTTTATTTGGATTCAATACCTAATAAGAATGATTTTCTTCTGTTTTGTTTTCTTGTTCATATTCAACCTTTCTTGTACCACAAGAAACATGTAACTCCAACGTAGATATTAATAGTTCATGCTAGGGCTCAGGACGGGTTATGGACAAAGCGTAATGAAACACTAATCTAAATTTTCCAAATTTTAAAGAACTAATATACTTTGGTTTTATGCATCTACTTTGTAAAAACAATTTTTTATTAATACTTAATTTAAAATGTTTATTGTGTCCTATAATCTCAAGTTCATTCTACTAGGATTTAACTTTATCTAGTCGAGTTTTTGCTTCTTCTGCAAGTAATCGTGCATCCTCTGGAATTTAAGAATGGCCCAAACCAAATGCCAAAGACCTAACTCCGGCCAAAGAGCTGCCGTGGTATGAAGAAGAGACCTTGAACTCTGCCAAGTCATGAAGTTACTCAGCCGATCTATTCCTCCTGATCTTATTACAAGATCCGGATCAGGAACAATTGATGTATACATACACTCTTCAACATCACTCATCTCCAAAACCAGAGGGCTATCTCCATCCACACACTTCCTTACACAAGATTCTCTAATAGCCTGAACAATCTCGTGACTTGTGCTGTACGCAACGATAACCACAGCCACTAAACCTCTATTCTGCTCAGTGAGTTCCATCAGGCTCTGAGCTGCGACTTTAAGACGCTCGTTTAGCAAATTCAAATCACCAGCAAAGATCACTTTCAAATCCTTTAGATTCCCGGAGATAGCTTGATCGATTGTGAGCTCGATTTTCTCAAGCATCAGATCCATCATACACTTGACTTCTTCAGGTTCTCTCTTGAAATTATCGATACCAAAGGCGTAGAGTGTGACGTACGGCACACCAATCTCTTGGCAGTACTGAAGAACATAGGTTACGGATACGAAACCGGCTCTGTGTCCTGCGTCTAGGCCTTGAAGATTATGTTTCTTGGCGAATCTGCGGTTACCATCCATGATGAATGAGATGTGGTTAGGGATTGGACCGACGCATAGAACTTTGAATATGAATCTCCTCATTATAGTCGTGAAACCATTGAAGAGTTTAGAGGATTTACCTACGTGTTCTCTCATCTCGGAAACTAGGCTTATATGGCTATGGGAATGGAGAATTGGAGAACACTTAGGATTTTTTTTTTATATAGTTGCTGTGAGTGAAATATAAACAAGAGATTTGTAGTTTGTTTTTGGGAGGGAATGTAAATGGAATGAGCATATGATATGGCTGATTTCTTGGAACGGGAGAAAATGGCTGATCAATGACTCTTCTTAGTTTAACAAATATGTAATGTCTCCGCTTAAAACAATACTCCCTCCGTTTCATATTGAGTGTCGTTTTAGAGAATTTTTTTGTTACAAAATAAGTGTCGTTTTCGATTTTCAAAGCAAAATTTATTAATTTTATGCAAAATTTATTTTTCTATTGGTTGAAATATGGTTAGGTGTATAAGTAATAGTGTTTTTTTATAGGAAATGTACAAAATTAATTGTTTCCTTAATCCGTGTGCCGAAACCTAAAACGAAACTTATAATGAAACAGAGGGAGTATAACTTAATTTAGTAAGTAGAATTTTTATTACTGAAAAACATAATGTAAGAGCATGGACCAATGGGTAATATATCTTGGGAAAGAGTATCTAGTTGTTTTAATATTATTAGTTGTAAAATAATTAGCAAACGTATGAAAAGAGTATCTCCTACTTTTTTGTTGAGCTTCGCCTGCGATACCATTTTCTTCTTCTCTCTTCTTTCTTTTTAATTTTAAATACCTTCTCAGCTACCATCGATAAGGGTGTCCTAAGTGCTTCTACCACCCTGACCACCCAGACGAAATCATCACCAGCGATCCGATCACTGGCTCACTGCATACAACCCAGTGTGTCAGACCTCCGCATACCCGATACATTTTTCACCCGACCACGATTCGCCCACCCACACTTCACCCAACCACACTTCTCCACAACACAACTCTCCTGGCCAGGCCTCCCCTGCACACATGTCCGCTGACCACAACTCGCCCAACCACACTTTCCATCTCTTGACCACGCGGACCTGCACACCGAACAAGGAATTGTCAGAGACCAATAGCAAAATTACTTAGAGATACCAGTTTCTGTTGAATCTAGGTTTCGAATCCTTACCACACCTTCACTGAACATATATTGTATTCTTCCACAACAAGAAAGAAAGCCAGCAATTACTTCATCTAAGTTATCACTTTTAGTAAGTTTGTACTTGATGTAATGCCAGCTGTCCGATTCGTTTTAAAATAAATCTAACAATTTATTGCAAGCCGAGGAGTAATGTAACTATGGTCACTTTTATACTTTAAACTTGACCAGACTATGTGAAATTTGGTTGAAAAGTAAACATGATATTTAGTACAAATTTGTTCACTAGAAGGGTATTTATGGAAGAGAAAAACCAAAAGTAAGTCAAATAGTACACCTCGGCCCTATTTGTTTCTTCATTTAGATGAATCCATTCAGCTGATCCATTTATGTGCTCTATCTAAATGATCCATTCAAATTTTTGGTCATGTTTGTTTCTCTATTTGGATGAGTCATTTGAATGAACCATTTGAATGAATTTTATGTTTGTTTCTCCATTTAGATGAATCATTCAAATGAGTTTAATAACCAAATTACATATATACCCATGTTTTGATTTAATCATATATTTGATATCAATTTTAACTACAGAAAATTTTATTATTCATTCTAAAATATATTTACACTGAAATTATTTTAAAATTAGCATTTTGACATTTATAAATTTTTATTTCATATAAATTT
>NC_027756.1:43433491-43435025 GCF_000695525.1 Brassica oleracea var. oleracea | reverse complement strand
TAGACATTAAGAGTCTCCTTTAACCCATACTTTTCTGATAGCATCTTACACAAACTCTTAAATGTTTCCTGGTTCATGCGCAGAATCTCATAGCATTGTACCTCAGACCCGTTCATGAAATGCTGCACACGTCGCCAACCTTCACCTCGGTTTGTCCTGACTGATTGCCTATCAGTATTAGCTTCTGGCACTCCAAACATTTCCTCTACAAGAGTATACATGTGCTGATTCTCATCAAACAACAAATCCAGCTCATCATCTTCAACGAGAAGTCTTAATATTTCCTGCAAAATTACAATTGATCTTTAGTTAGATCCTGACTACTAGTCGCTCTTCACCGTATATAACGTAGGCTCTGACTCGATTTGCAACATTGTCAACTTAATGAAAATCAGTGATCACAACAGTGAAACTACTGATCAACCTACGTAAAAACTAAATAAAAGACACAGCAAGCTTACATTATTGTCCATCACAGCAAGCTTCTACTTCACCAAACAGACACCAAACAATCACAACAACCTTCTACTTCACCAAACAGTATCCTCTACTTCACCAAACTTAAAAACTCAGAACCAGTACCAAACCTGAAGTGTCAGAACCACTACACCAAATAAAACAAAAGATTCTCATAAAACAAAATATGGTTCTCATAAAACAAAAGATGATTCTCATAAAACAAAAGATGGTTCTCATAAAACTAAAAGACATAAACTCCAAGTAGGATAATATAGAACTAGAAGACATAAACTCGAAGTAGGATAGCCTTCAAGCATCTCTGCTTTCACCAGTAGCAAACTCCAAGTAGAGAACCTTGTTCTCATCATCTTTAAAGAACAAGAAGGTCTGACGATTGGTTGGGTCCTGCTTGAGATGGTTGATAGTTGCTTTGTACAAAGGAGACCAATGCCTGATAGCAGACAGCGAGTGTAAGGCTTCCATAGCTGTAAGCTGGTTGCAACTGAACTCAGGGTGGCTCCTTATCATCTTGTTCTTGTCAGAAAGAACATCTGCTACAGCCTGTCCTACTTGCGCGGCCCTTGATCTTTTCCTGCTACCTTTTGATCTACTAGAAGATGAAGGGCCAACAGATCTTGATTCAGCTGGAGCATCCTGAGTAGGAGGAATTTGCATATTTGTCGCATCTGTCTCTTCAGCATCACCATCATCATGATCCTGATGGTCTACGCTTTGCTGATCCAAATGGTCTTCACCTTGTTGAGCAGCCCATCCTTCAGCTCCACTAATGTGAACTGATCCAAACACTTTTTCCAACAAGTCAATATTTGCTATTGGCTTCTCTTTAAGCTTTCTTGCTGCTGGCCATTCCTGAAAAACCAATACAAGAGTTCAGAAAATTGTATACACACAAACAAATTGTATACAGATAGAACAAAGTAACTGATTATACCTTAAAAAGTTCATTCCACCAGTCATCTGACATTTCTATGAACCCATATGCATCAAAGCCAAGGCCAGTTCTCTTGTTAATCAACCGCTTGTATTTAGTATACTGAGTCTTGCAAGTGGTGTG
>NC_027756.1:43428037-43432831 GCF_000695525.1 Brassica oleracea var. oleracea | reverse complement strand
GCGGAGAGAGAGAGAGAGAGAGACGGAGAGGAGACGCGGCGGAGAGAGAGAGACGGAGAGGAGACGCGGCGGAGAGAGAGAGACGGAGAGGAGACGCGGCGGAGAGAGAGAGACGGAGAGGAGACGCGGCGGAGAGAGAGAGACGGAGAGGAGACGCGGCGGAGAGAGAGAGACGGAGAGGAGACGCGGCGGAGAGAGAGAGACGGAGAGGAGACGCGGCGGAGAGAGAGACGGAGAGGAGACGCGGCGGAGAGAGAGAGAGAGACGGAGAGGAGACGCAGCGGAGAGAGAGAGAGAGCTCAAGCTATGGTGATTTCATGGTGATCTTCGCAGACTGCAAAGAGAGATACGAGAGAGAGATCTTTCACGCTTTAGATTTTAGGTTTGTAATTTTAGGATTTGGTGAGGGGCAAAATTGACATTTTGATATTTTGACTGAACCAGTTCCAGCCAAATGATCCAATTCGGTTCAGTCAACTGGTTTTTGAAATTAAACCTAATTTTTCAAAAATCATTCAAATGAGCCATTTGAATGAGTTGTACTTTTTGTGTATAAACAAACAAGAAGCTCATTTCCATTTGAATGGATCATTTGAATGGAGAAACAAACAGCGCCTCAAGTGTAAAGTACCTAAATGTGTTAAAGGTCAATGACAAAGTAACCCATCATGTAAACATCATGTAACTCTCTCCTGTATGATGATCCATGTATTAACTTTTGGAATGCCAAAGACTTATTTATTATTCTTACGGTTACCTCATAATCTTTTTATGTACTCTGGCTTCCCTCCCACCGTATAAGAATCATTTTCTAATATATCATGATTCTTACTCTAATTTAAGCACGTTTAATTTTGGAATTCTCACCAAATTGATTCTCCACTCTCTGGTTGTGAGATGGAACGTCCCAACAGGAGGTGAAGCAGAAGGGAGAATCAATCTTGAAGAAAGAGAAATTGTTGTTGAGAGAACAGATGAGAGGAATAACGTGAGAGTCGCGTATCTGGTATTTTCAGATGGATATTAAGGTTATAGACCAATAGGGAAAGAAGAAGACAGAGTTCGTAACTATCAGTTGCCTGAAGATGATGTTTTTGCTCATCTGGAAAGGTCATTAATTTGCTTATCTAGAAAGGTGATTAGCTCAATTAGAAAATATTATGTCGATTGTGTCAGAGGTCTCCCAGTTTGAGTGACCCCGATGGGACGAAACTAATACTACATGTTGTGATATTGGGTTTGGCGGAAATTGTGGGCTTCGGCCCCAAACTTCATGGTATTCGAAACAAAAAAACTGATGTTTTTGCTCATCTTGAGACTCAGTTTAAGTTCTTTAACCTGAGTGATCTCCTGGAGGGAGTTTTGGGAAAACCTATCTGCCTGGATACGTTAGTCTGGTTAAGATTGGAGTCCTGATGCCCACTATGGGTGGAGAAGACAATTATCAGATTCTTTCTCTGTTCTTACCTCTCTGTAATGTCTGCAGGTTCCAAGGCAAACCTGGTCCAGGTGTGGCAATTTTCAAATGTATATTTGTTTTTATTTATCGAAATATGTTTAAATTTTAGTGTTTTAGCATCGTTGAATCGCGATCATCTGTCTTTAGGTTTTTGTTTGGATCCAATGCATAATAAGGATGATTTCTTCTGTTTTCTCGTTCCTATCTATCATTTCTTGTGCCACAAAAAACATGCAACTCCGACATAAGTGTTAAGAGTTCATGGGACCGGTTTTGGACAAATCATAATGAGACATTCGTCCTGGCTCCCAAAATTTTAAAAACTAATACATAGGTTCTCTACTTTGTAAGTAAATTAATTATTACTATGTTTTATGTCCTCATAAATCTGTCCGACCATGCTAGTATTTAAGTTAAACCTATTTAGTCGAGTTCTTGCTTCTTCTGCAAGTAATTTTGCATCCTCTGGAATTTAAGAATAGCCCAAACCAAATGCCAAAGACCTAACTCCGGCCAAAGAGCCACCGTGGTATGAAGGAGAGACTTTGAAGTCTGCCAAGTCATGAAGTTACTCAGCCGATCTCGTCCTCCTGTTCTTATTACAAGAGCAGGATCAGGAACAATTGATGTATACATACACTCTTCAATGTCACTCACCTCCAAAACCTGAGGACTATCTCCATCACCACACTTCTTTACACAAGATTCTCTAATAGCGTGAACAATCTCGTGACTTGTGCTGTAAGCAACGCAAACCACAACCATTAAACCTCTATTCTCCTCGGTAACTTCCATCAGTCTCTGCGCTGCGGCTTTAAGACGCTCGTTTAACATATTCAAATCACCAATAAAGATCACTTTCAAATTGTTTAGATTCCCGGAGATAGCTTGATCGATTGTGAGCTCGATTTTCTCAAGCATCAGATCCATCACACACTTGACTTCTTCAGGTTCTCTCCTGAAATTATCGTGGCCAAAGGCGTAGAGTGTGACGTACGGTACACCAATCTCTTGGCAGTACTGAAGAACATGTGTTACGGATACAAAACCAGCTCTGTGTCCTGCGTCTAGGTCTTGAAGATTGTGTTTCTTGGCGAATCTGCGGTTTCCATCCATGATGAATGAGATGTGGTTAGGGATTGGACCGACGCATAGAACTTTGAATATGAATCTCCTCATTAGAGTCATGAAACCATTGAAGAGTTTAGAGAATTCACCTACTTCTTCTCGGGTATTCATCTCGGCTTATATGGTTATGGGAATGGAGAATGGCAAGAACACGTAAGTTTTATTTTTGTATACTTGATGTGATTGAAATATAAACAAGAGAGATATGAAGTTTGTTTTTGAGAGGGAATGCAAATGGCATGAGCATATGATATGGCTGATTTTTAGGGGACTGGAGAAAATGGGTGATCAATGACTCTTGATATGATTAAAACAAAAGTTAGCCAATAGGATTTCATTATTTCAAATTCGATATATTTTAAAAAAGAAAACAAAATATTATCAAAGTTATATTATCTTTTTAAAATTAAAAAAATTTAAAAAAAATAGCAGCTACAGAAAAAAGAATCAAAAAAATATTTTTAACGTCGTCAGCAAAACACTAAACCCTAAATCCTAATCCCTAAACCCTAAATCCTAAACCCTAAACCCTTGAGTGTTTTAGTGTTTAGTGATTTTGATTTAGAGTTTAAGATTTATCCTAGAGTTTAAAATTTATCCTAGAGTTTAGAGTTTACCCAAGGGTTTAGGGTTTAGGGTTTAGGATTTAGGGTTTAGAGATTAGGATTTTGGGTTTAATGTTTTGCTGACGACGTTAAAAATATTTTTTTTTGTAATTATTACTATTTTTTATTTATTTCTTTTTACCTTTTAATTTTAAAAAGATAATATAATTTGGCAATATTTTGTTTTCTTTTTTAAAAGATATCGAATATGAAATAACACAATCCTATTGGTTGGTGAACCTAGAAGTTCACTCTAGGGGGTGAATCCAAGAATAAGTCTTAAAACAATATAATTTTTTTTTTTTATGATATACGCTATTGGTTTATGTGGTCAAATTTTATAGGAACACGCTTAGTAATACAGTGTGGACCTTTCAAAATACTTTCTAATTCGGGTATGTAATACTTTCCTTTGATATCTAGATCGTCTGTTATCGATTTACGATTTACCATGTAAATTGTCTGGAAGAAAACACATACCCAAATTTCTCATATATGTGTTTTTTTTTTAAATGACTGTTCAAACCTTAATGAGAAAGTTTTTTTACACATTTTCAGATTTCGCTTAGGAAAATTGCCAAAAATACTACATTCATAATACCACTTTTCATGTTTACTTTAACTATTTTTATCCTCGCTTTTAAAAAGAGAAAAATACATTTATAATTCTAGGGTTAATTACTATACTTGAGGTTTAGAGTTGAGGGATGTGGTAGAGATTTTGGAATGTGGAGTTTAAGGTTTTAATAAATATTTAAATAAATATTTAAAAAATAGCTTCAAAAAGAATTTTTGAATTTCATTTTTTTTTATAAAAAAGTTTGAATTTGAAAAAGTATAATTCGAAAATAATAAAAATTTACTTTTTTTATTTTTATTTTTAATTTATTTAAATATTATTTTTGAAAAATGTATTTTTGAAAATAGCTCTTTATTGATAGTTAACATAAATAATAATAGGATTTTTAACGCTAAAACTCCTTAACTAAGTTTGTTGTGGATAAAAAAAAGCCTCAAACTAAGTATTTAACGAAAAACCCCTAAACTAATTTTATTTAATGAATTAAACCCTAACAGATCATAATTACCACTACTACCGGTAAAACTTTAGTTTAGGAGTTTCTACATTAAGTAAACATAGTTGAGAGGTTTTACCATTAAAAATAAAATTAAAAAAAAAACAAAATTTTATAATATTATCTAAAAATTAGTAGCTTAAATTTTCAAAATTAGCATTTTAAATTTTTTTTTTGTAAATATATGAGTTTGATGTGTTTTTAACATCAACATTATATATGCATATATTAAAAATGTAAAAACCTAGAAAATTTAATAAAATTATATCTTATCTAGGGATGGCAATCAAGGACCTGGACCGCGGGCCTGGCCCGTAAAGGCTTGCTGCGGGGCGGGATTGGGCCTCCATTTGGTAAGCCCGCAAAATTGCGGGCCTCGTGGGACGGGTTCAAAGCAGGACGGGTCGAAAGCGGGATGGGCTTAACCTGCGGGATTTTGAAGACACGCAGCCCTAAATCCCTATTTCTGCTTTCGCCTAAAACATTGAGAGAGAGAGAGAGAGAGAGAGAGAGAGAGAGAGAGAGA
>NC_027756.1:43424574-43427838 GCF_000695525.1 Brassica oleracea var. oleracea | reverse complement strand
TTAATTTTGGATTCAGAAAACTAAAGCATTTGTTATGAACTTATGAGTTATAATATTTGGATTCAACAACTAAAGTATTGTTTATTTTAAAAATGTTTGGAGTCTAACAAAAGTAAATAAACTAGTGTTTTGATCCAACTAAAATCTTCAACTAACAAGGGTATTGCCTTATCCAGTTTAATCATCGACTAAACTCACTTACTGATGCGTCATGAATTTGATAAAGCGTCCTGAATCATGTCTTGAAGCGTTCAGGAGCCATATGTCTGTTTGTAATTTATGTACCGCGGGCCGATCCGCAAAGGCCTACATGTTTTGCGGTACGGGTTTGGTCAGCCATTTTGAGGACCGCAGCCCGCGCGGACCTGACCCGCCATGACCCGCTCGAAGACGAGCCCGCTGCGATACGGGACGGGATGGGAGGGATCAACCTGTTTGACATTCCTATCCCCAAATCGTATTGTGTAATTATAGAAAACATTCCCTAAATACTATCGAACAAGATTCATCTTCCCGTGACTACCGCCCAAAAAAAGTCGTTGGGAGTATTCTATATAATGTAGTTTTATATACATACTACAAACTCCCACGTCTCTTCCTGTTCTTCATCAACATTCTATTATACACCACTACCAAAGATTTGACTTTTGATTTACAATTTTTGTCTCTTTTCCGTCCAACACAAGAACATGGCTAAAGGCTCTTCCCAGTCCCAACAATCAACCTCCACCGCCTCCTCAGCCTCCCGTCCCGGTCTGGCTGCTCCTCGTGGATCCGCCGCCGCTACGGCTGGCATGCGTCGCCGCAAGCTCGGTGGCGGTGGAGGCGCATCGGCAGGGGGAGGATCCGGTGCAGGAGGAGGATCGAACAACATGCTGAGATTCTACACGGATGAAGCTCCAGGTTTGAAGATATCACCGACGGTTGTTCTCATTATGAGTCTCTGTTTCATCGGTTTTGTCACCGCTCTTCACGTCTTTGGAAAGCTCTACCTTCACAAGTCCGGATCCAAAGCTTAGATCTTGTCATCTTGATCTTCTCCAATGTATGTTGCTGAGTTTTCTTTTTTTGTCCGTCTTTTGTTTCCTTTTTTGGTCGATCTTGATCTTGATCTTGATCCATGTAAGTCTTTAAACGTTGAATAAAACATGTTAGTTTTTGTGTGTGGAAATTTGTGTTTACATAAACTTGAAAATGTCTATAATACGAATTATATTATCTTAATTGTGTAAAGATTCTTCCTAATCAACTGCTCTCTGTTTTTAAACTTAGCCTCGACGTTGGTTCAGATTAATTTTGTATGAAGCTTAAAATAATCCACAGGTGCATGTGCTAATTCCGGGAACGAGTTATGTTGCGTCCTTCATGAGAGCTTCTAGTTAAATGGTCAAAGCCGATTCTTTCTTTCTTTAAAAAAAAAACACTTTCATTCCATTAACCAGTAAACAAAGGTTACAAAAGGGATCTGAATAAATCCAAATTGACAACAAGAGCATAAGACTAACAAAAAAAGATATCTTAGCCAAATTGACAACAAGGTCAAAGCCGATTCCACATACGGCAAAATAGGCTGACTAACTTGTCCGTGAGAAATGCCCAATCAAGGAACTCAATTTAGAGAAATCGGCCCGACATCTAGCCTAGTAGGATCCATAGGCCCATGGGAGATGATGGAGATCACTTCCAAGAACCAAAGTTTTCACACTTGGTTCATGAAAATATGAATATCGTATTTTAACATTACATATTAATGGGGTCAAGCTAGCTACTAGACTGAGATCTTTAGAACAACGAATATAGCAAAAGTGTTTAAAATAACTTCATGTTGGCATGAGAGAGACATGAGGATCCAAACACGAAATGTAATAATTCGATATCGACGACAATCACAATCACTCGTACAAATTAATTAATAATATTACATCAACTCAGTTCAAATGGTTTGTTCCAAAAACCTCGTAATACAGTTTTTTTTATTTTATTTTCTTTCTGGTTTGTAAAATCTTTTTGGTAAAATAAAATCATCCATGCTAGGAAAGATGGATATTCAAAAGATGACGAGATTTTAGATTCTTATAAAGGGTTATATAACAAGGAACTGGGGATGTAGAGTTTGGTACTAGAAGTTTGAATTTATATTTAAGGTCGAAACTTTCACTCAAATGCACATTTTTTATCTGTTATATATAACCTTTAACTAAAAGCAAAAAAAAAAAACAAGAAGAAAATAGGACCCAACTTTAACGTAGGCTCCAAATTGACAAATTGCTTTCTCCTTATGGGATACCATTTGTCTCTACAATTTTCCTTTTTCTGATGGACCCGCTTTTCTTATCACAAGTTGATATATGAATCCTACCTAACCTGTTTTAGTTTTAACGACTGTCTGTACTGTAAGCTTATCTTATGGTTAATCAACGTTTTTGAGTCAAATTCAACATGTCTACTTCTACAAAGTAGTGCTTTTACTTAGTAATCGACTAAGAAACAAACAAAACATATTATCATTATTCTTATCACATGCTTCAAAAGTTTTTAAGGATCTATACTCATTTTTATATTATGCGTTTGATATAGTAAATACACAAAAGTAAAATCGTTTGCTATAAATATCGTTTCACTTACATGATATGTATATATAATTGTAGAGAGATGATATATGCTATGCTCAAAGCTTAGGTCATTTTTAGGGCTGACTGTATTTTCGTTTATTATAGAGTTAAGCAATCGAGCATAGCTTCGAGAACGGTTGCAAACCACTACAAGAAAACACAAACTTAACGAGGAAAGTTAACAAGAAAAAATAATCCTCGTAAATTTACGTCTATTTTACGAGAAACTTACGTGGAAAAATAATGTCATCGTTATTTCCTCGTAAAGTAACGATAAAAGCGTTTCGTCGTAAAGTCGATGTAACTTGACGTGTCTTTTACGAGGAAATACTATTTCCTCGTAAATACGACGTAAACTTCGCGTTATATTTACGAGGAAATAATTTACGTGTATTTAGCGAGGAAATTTTGAATCCACTAGCTTTGTAGGTGTTGCACGTTTTTTTTTTGCCACCTAATTAATCTTCGTCATAAATTCATAGGAAAATTACAACTACCAGATTCGAAATTTCCTATAAATATGGATGTTTGAACATCATTTTAAACACACCAACAACAAAAAACGTGAAAGAAAAAAAATGGCTGGCTCCGGGACTATTTACGAGTTGCGGAAGTGGATGTATATGCATAGAGATGCTAACGGGAGAGTGAC
>NC_027756.1:43423142-43423424 GCF_000695525.1 Brassica oleracea var. oleracea | reverse complement strand
TTGTTTAGGCACAAAAGGGTTGTGAGAGACACTCCTCCTCCATCTCTAACTGGAGAACAAATTGAAGCGCAAATCGACTACTACAGAGCTAACGAAACAGTTCGTTGGGGGTAATTGGCATGTCCCTCGTAATATATCTGATTCTTACAGTGTTCATCACAACTGGAACAAGAAGAGTATATTTTGGGAGTTGCCATATTGGAAGGATCTTCTTCTGCGCCACAACCTCGATGTGATGCATATAGAAAAGAATTTCTTTGAGAACATCATGAATACAATAAA
>NC_027756.1:43396808-43422576 GCF_000695525.1 Brassica oleracea var. oleracea | reverse complement strand
AAATAAAGATGGGGTTTGGAATATATGAAGTAGAAAATAAGGAATATTGTACTTGACGGATTGCTCGCTATTTCGTCGTAACCTTACGAGGAATTTACAACGATATTAAAATCTTCGTTAATACCTCGTATATAAAAACGCGGGCCTTTGTAATTCCTCGATATTTCCTTGTACAATAAAACGCGGGCCTTTGTAATTGTTCGCTATTTCGTCGTAACCTTACCAGGAAATTGCAACGATATGTAATCTTATATATACCCCCGAGCGCTCACTCTTTCTTTCCTCTCTACTTCCTCTCTACTTCCTCTCCATTTCGTGGCAATGGTAAGCCTCTCCAATTTGGTTAGTGTATGATAGATTAGGTGGTTAGTATAGGGAATTTAGATAGGTTTACGGATTTTATGTTATTTAGTGTTGATCAGGTGGATAATGATGGAAAATATACTGTTGATGTTAATTTTAAAAATTAAAAATTTTTTCCAGGTTCGAAAAGGCAGACTTACTGCTCATTACAGAGAGATGTTCGGTGAGCTGGGTAGTCGTTTAGATCCGTCTTCTTCAGCTCTTGGTTCTTCGGGTCAGGAGACTGTCCTGAGACTCAGTACACTCAGAGAGTCTCTGGGTCTCCTTCTTCTAGTGCACCATCGGCTCCTCATGTGCCTTCCCCGATGGCTCATCTGACGATGCCTCCTCCTGTGCTTCCTTCGATGGCACCTCCGATGCCCGCCGAGATTCATCCCGATTTGATGGTGCCTCCGAGTGCTCCTTACTCGCAGTACACTGTAGAGGACATTCTCCGTCTGCCAGGCATAGAAGGTTTACCAGTCATCGACTTTGACCGACCGGACGGAACTTTGTGGTATGTTACATTATTATTATTTTTATTCGTTTTAAATTTTTTTATAACATTAAAAATAATTTATATTTTAAATTTGTATTTTCCAGGTGGGGGGTTGACGGATGTCTTGCATCGGACGTAACCGACACGATCAAAGGTTACTTCTCCATGGCACATCCGAACTGGAGTAAGACGCCTCACTACGTCAGAAAGACGTGGTTCAAAATTTACGCTGTAAGTTTCTATTAATTATATATATTTAAATTTTTTCATGATTTATATATATACTTTCTAAAAAAATAATTGTTAATTTATTTTTTCCAACAGCAAAAATATAATTGGGCCTTGGGGATCACTGAGAGGGTGAGGAAGAAGTTTATCGCGAAGGCAAAAGTTCGCTTGTTGGACACGGTCTCCAACTGGAAGGGTGACTGGATCGTGAAGGGGTATGAGCGTGGCAAACCCGCTGAGCTCACCACGGATGTGTGAGATGGCCTCATCCGTTATTGGCGTCTTCCTGATTCCATTAGAATCGTCTAGTCTTGCTCTAACTCCTGTAACACGGTCGATGAGTAAGGAAACGGGCCGATGCTTCACACTACAGACCAAAACCCTCACGCCGGTGTCCGTTTGGAAATGGTAATTAAATATTTTATTAAATATTTTTTTAATATATATATTTTTATTCTAACTTTCTTAAATGTTTCTTGGGCCAAAGAGACGGGACATCTCCCGTCTCTTATAGAACTTTACGAGATGACCCACAAAAACAAGGCGGACGTATTTGTAGATGGCAAGTCCGAGCAAATCTACAACGACTGCTCGAGTTGAAGACCGCCAGACCTAGTTGACCCAGCAGTCTACCGACGGATTACCCGTCACCTTATCCACACTTGAAATGGATAAGATTTACGAGGAGATAAATTTTCTAAAAATTTTATTTTTTTTATTATTCATTTAATTTAACTTTTAATTTTTACTAACAATATTTATTTTTTTGTTTTTAAGGTTGTCCCTAAAAAAAAGGGACGGACGTTGGGGATTGGTTCCGTCAACGATGTACCGAGAGCGACATCGTCTTATGGTCGGCGACGGGATGATGAAGTCTCTCAGCTGCGTAGAGAGTCCGATGAGCTGCGTAGGGAGTTGAGCTCGACGCGATCTACGTTCACAGCTCGTGTGGGTGGACTCGAGGTCTTCTTGGACGTTGTAGCGGCCACAAATCCGGAATGGGAGACCTTGTTGAGGACCATGCGACAACGAAATCCTATTCCAGGCGAGTCATCATCCGACACACATGCCGAGGCGGATGTAGCAGCGAAGAGTGATGAATACTACCGGGCGATGAACGACTCTTAGTTATTTTTTATTCGGTTCTTGTATTATAAATTCAAAACTTATTTATATATAATTTTTTTTGATTTTTGATCTTTTTAGAATTTTAATTTTATTAAAAAATTAAATAATTTTAATTATTTTTTAATAATATTTTTATATTTCTGTAAAATAATGAAACGAAGTAAATTCGTAGCTAATGTTGCGACTTCTTTACGTGGAAGTTTAACAAGTTCTTTACGAGGAATATTTACAAGGAAATGACGTGGAAAAGTATACGTGTTCTTTACGAGGAAAACTTTTAAGGTATTTACGTGAACTTTACGAGGATATATTTTCGAGTTATTTACGTGAGTTTTACGAGGAACTCGTTTCGAGGTATTTACGAGGAAACTTAGTGGCGTCCTTAAGTGGAAGCTTTACGTGTTTTTTACGACGAATTGCTTTTCTTCGTTTTTACGACGAAATCATTTCCTCGCTATGTTACGACGAATTAGCGAGGAAATATGTGTTATGACAAACGTTTAACTACGAAACGGGTTTCCTCGGTAATTCCTCGTAAACTTGCTTTTACGACGAATTCACGAGGAAAACCGTCCTCGTAAATCTTGTGTTTTCTTGTAGTGAACACACAAAATTCCAATTTACAAATTTCACCTGTGTAGACTCTAGACCTACCACAACCAGTCCTAAAATGCTAAATGTTTGTGTAACGTAAGTTTTACAATTTACATACTATGAGTTCAAATTCACTATTTGCGATGGGTTAATGCGGAACCGCAATTTACTAGAAACATGTAAAAAGGAAAAGTCATAAATTTTTTTACAGGAAATAATTATAAAATGAGTGAGGGAGGAAGAGAGGAGTGTCTTTAATCGTATTGATACAGAGACACTTGTGACTTTAATAAAGTCATTGGCGTTGCTTTGTCGTTTTCACGACAATTTTTTTTGACACGACGTCTCCTAATTATCCACCACTGTCTTTCCTTTTTCTTTATATTTCTCTGTAAAAACATAATAGAGTTTTTTTCTAATATAATAGTTCCTCTGTTCCACAAAGATAGATTTTTTAATATTTTCAGAAATATTAAAAAAATATATTAAACTACCATAATAAATGTATCATTTTCTGTGATTTTCAGATTTTAATAAATTTTAACCAATAATAATTCAATAAAGTCAATTAATTTTTTTGAAATTTATAATTTTTTCATAGAAAACATAAAAAATACATTTTTATAAAATAAATTTTTTTCTAAAAATTTTATTATTAAGGAAGGAAGGGAGTAATCTATATCTTGTGGCATTTAAAAGTCTTTATTAATTATTTTTGTTTTGTTTGGTGTTATGCATCCATACTTTAGGTATTTTTCGTCTTTCGTCTTTTCGGATACTTAAATTTTTTTTTTGCTCCTAAATATCTAAACTGAGCTAGACTATTACATACCCAAATTACATGTATTTTAGAGTTATTTGTATTATGGACTCGAACTGACTCGATTCCAAAAAGAACCAAACTGAACTATACCCGAAAATATTTCAAATACCTAATTAGATCCAAATGTCGAGGACTCGAATAATTTGGAATTAAAAGAAAAAGAAAAATAATTTACCCGACCTAAACCGAAAACCGAATGAGTATTCTAATATATCCGGAATGTAAATATATATTAGTTATATTTTAAAATTAGGTCGGTTCAGGTATTACAAACATGTTTCAGATACATTGGTTATTTGGTTATTTTCAAATTCATATACATCAGAACCGAACATATCCATATTTGGGAGGACCTATTCGAACCCTACCCAAAAAACTCAAAACTCTAATACGCTAAAGAATTGACTCGTACCCAAATGGGTACCCGAATGCTCATTCATACACTTAGGTCTGGACGTTTGGGTTTTTGGGTTGGATTTGGTCTAATTTTTTCGGATCTGGGCTTTAGGATCCTAGAAATTTGGATCCGATAGGTATTCGTAAAAAAAAGTATTTAAAATTTTACAAAATGACTTAAAATAAACTATTAATAATTAAAATAAAATATTTTTAAACTCTAGATTTTACATTTTAAACTTCATATTACTTGAAAATGTTAGAAAATAATAACAAATATTGTTTGTAAAAAGATATTTTAACTAAATCATAAAATAAATATAGAAAATAGAACACAAAAATCATAGTTTTGAATATTCATGTTTTTAAGTCAGGTATTAATTGGCTTTTATCGGGTGGAGTCTATTCTTTTTTTTTTTGGGTTCACGTTGTTCCGGATAGAAGAATTTCAGATCCAATAAATACTTTATATTTTCGGTTTGGTTTCGGATCGAATATTTTTGAATCGGTTCCGGTTCGTATTTTTTGGTCTGGGTAAAATGTCCAAGCCTGTTTGATTTTGTTGATACAATAACTTCTTTAAATTTTATACAAAACCGTGGTAAATCTTCACTAAATAATTATAGAAAATTTGTGGTAGTTTGAAGTTTATATGTGGATATTTTGGTCTATTTCATTTATAATGAATATGAGTCTATATTTCACATATATTTTATGCTTCACTATATTGAAAAATAATGAGATCATGCAAGTATATTATTAGAGTTATGTTTTACCAAAGTTGTTAGATATTTGGTAAGATCCAGTAATCTTAGTTTAAATAAAATCCAAATCATATCTAAAGATCTTAATTAAATTCAAATACTCAATCATCTGAAAATTATAAGAAATTATTTGATCAATTAGGTAATAGTAGATTTTAAGCTTTATATTAAATTATTGTAGTTAAATGGTCTGTTACAATTTGTTCCAATATCATACTAACATGAGCTTTTTTTACAGTTTATTCAAATCATCTCTGTTGATCTCAATTTTTTTTTAGAGTTTTTCTTTTTGCTAATTTTTTTTAGAGTTTTATCATCGTTTAGAAAACAAAGTAAACATAGTAATTACTGTAGTTTGTGTTATACCAGATAAACCCATATAGTATGATGATAACATGTTGAAAATATGGAAATAGAAATCTACTTATATAATGAATCAAACTGTGATAACAATGTGATTATATGTATACATTTTCTGAACGTAGATACATTACTCAAGCTGTTAAAATGACGGGTGACATAATAATTTATTGGAAAGCTGATACAATTATTGTTTTGGTTCGTGTTTTAGTCGACCAAACCATTTTGTGTAATACGTTAGCAAATTGACTAAAGTAATCTTAGAGAAATATTTGATCAATTATATGATAACTCAAAAAGGAAAGAAGTAAAAATCTGCAAATCTATGATATAATGTTATTGACTAACTTATTGTTACAAAGATATAAGGTAAGACCAAATATGTATTTAAATCTAAGGAAAAGATACAACAACCTTTTTTAAGTAGATTTTTTCAGAATGATTCCCTTTTAATAGTATAGATGCTAAACCGATTGTATATCTTATATTAGCTTTTCTTTTGGTCAGGTATCTTATATTAGCTTAAACTATACATCTAAGAGCATCCCATTGAGGGTTCATGGGGAAAGTTCACACAGAAAAAAAAAAAAAAATAATAAAATAATTCAATCACATGAATCTCTCTCTCCTAAAGTTCTTGGGGTTGAACCCTTCTCTTCTAAAGTTCAACACTGTAGCGCGGGCCGCCTTGTTTTTTTTTTAAAAAGAAAATCAAAAAGAAAAAAAAAATTTAATAATAAAAAATTGAAAAGATGAACCCCAGAGGTGGTTCGCTGATGCTCTTGCTCTAGCATCTGCAAAAAAGCATTGCATTTAAATCTAACCTGGTAAAATATAAATACAATGACAACACAAAGCAATGGGTACGAATTACGAAGTACCAATAGTAGAAACATGCAGAATCATTTTCACCAATAATGTTTATTTGTAAGTGGTTCGAACCAAATTGTCTTATAGCAGAATATTAGAACATTTCACCGAGAAAACCAATATCGTTGAGAACAATTTACTTGAGAAAAACAATTGTAACGAATTACATTTATTTTCATATTTCAAATAGAATATTATATAAATCTCACAGTCACGTATTTTATGAGTATTTATTATAGATGAGACTAGACTACACATACATATAGAATTACTGTAATCCAATATAAATATTGTTTACTAGAACTAGAATTTAATAGTAATTGTTTCAGTGTTACAAAAAAAAAAATAGTAATTGTTTCTATTTTAAGAAGGAATTAAAAAACAAATTCAATCATATTTGTTTACAGGTAGCATTAAAATATATAAAATCAAATAGAATTAAGTTTATAGAAAGAGAAACGAAATAGATGCACCAAACTATATATATATATATATATATATATATATATATATTTTTTTAATATTAGCCATGTAAGCAATTATAAAAAAAAAAACTTTGTAAGCAAATGTGATTGTAGTAAGAAAGAAGCATGGAAATAATATGATCCGATCCCATCTTTTTTCACAAATAAAATGATAATATGTTGACTAGAAAGTTATGAGTAGCAGACAGAATAATATTGTGATCGTATCGCTAAGATTAAGAGAATTACACGTTTCGAACTATGGTGTAATACTAGAATAAATAAGATATATTTGTAATCAAATTAAAATATTAATTAAGTACTAAAGGAAAAGAAAGAACATTGAGCTAATTCTAGAAGGAACAATAAAGAGAATAGCTGTGGTGTGCTATTAGAATAAATAAGATATATTTGAAATCAAATCTATATTATAATAGTTGAGTTTTGATTACTCATCAGTGCTTCACGTCAGCGTTTTGTAAGTTTCACTTTTAAAAAGTGTGAAAAAATGTCAAGTTCATAGTTCGAATTCGGTTTTTGAGATATAAACACCAATATTTATACCACTAAGCTAAATTATGTTTTTTACATTGATGGTCGAACCTAATATATATTTATGAAGATCGGAAGCACTTACTTCTCCGGCTTCCTCTGAAGGTCGGGCCTACAAGTGTGTTATGGGTTTCATTTTTACATGATACTTTTTACATTGATGGTCGAACCTAATATATATTTATGAAGGTCGGAAGTCCTTGCTTCTTCGGCTTTCTCTGAGGATCGGGCCTACAAGTGTGTTATGGGTTTCATTTTTAAATGAGATTCATCACGTTATATGAACAAAGCTCAAGTTTGCAACACTTATAGTTTTTTCATATTGTAAACTGTTGTCGTTTAACATGAGTTTTGGTTCTTTTCATCATTGTCTCAAACAAGTTTGAGTTACAAAATTGCGATGTGTGTCTGTTTATAATCTATTTTTCCACCGGAGAACTCTTTGTGTCCACATCTTAAATCACTTGACCATAAATGTTCCTGATTTGTAGCCCCTCTGTAAACCCTATACATATGATTCTCATCTTTGATAAACCAAATATGCATCTCCACAAAACTCATTGATTCCTCTTAGATTTAACCATCTTCTAGAAAATGTTCCTCTTTGCCTCTCCAGTTCGTCAAACCGGCGTTCCGGCGTCCGTCACTCAACCTTCGAGTCTCTCCGTCTTGGTCGTAGTAGTCAGAGCATAGCCTCTGGCTTCCTTGCTTATGGGATTCCATGAACTTAAAGAAAGACATGTAATTTGTAGGAATCACGGTTTTCTTCCTTGATGAAAAGGTAAGTTAATTTTCGATCTATCACACTTATTTAACATAATTGTTTTAATTGATTTCCTGATTCTTTGTTGAATAATATTATTTGCAGATTCCGTGATTCATGGGTTACTCCCGTCGGACGTGCTAATCATTACATGCCATCTTTGAAAGCAGGTTCCATTGTGAAAGTCGATCATTTTGAGATTGCTAGGTGCTCAATCATGTAAAAGATAGCCGATCATCCATTTCTCATTCGTTTCATCTCACTAACCATTATTGATGAAGTCATCACAGGTGCTCTTGAGATCAATCTCCAGTCAAGATTAGACTATTCGACAATCTCCAAGTGATTGAGAATACAAACCTAGAACACCCAAGTATATTATCATATTGCATTTGGGTTTATATTATGTTTCGATATCAGAACTGATATTTAAACTCGCAGATGTGGTTGGACAAATCTGTTCTGTCCAGGGCTCTGGCCTTACCAAAGAAACAAGTCGAGTCGGTATCCGTCTCCTCATTGATCTGTAAGAAACAATCAACACATAATTCCCTTTATATTACTGTCGATATTGTGCTAACATCAATAATCAAAAATATTTCCTACCCAAGATTTGTGGTCGTCTATTTATCTACCTTATTTATCAATCTAATTTTACACAAATCTTTATTTTACAGCTTAAAAGAAACCACAATAACCCAAACAATCAAAACACTAAAAACTAGAATCCCAAAAAGACGAATTATTAATGATCACCTCTCTTTTTGTCTAATCTTACAAATAAACTTCAAAACAAATATACCAAAACCAATCAACTCAACTTAATCTCAACGACACATACATTGAACCAGCTAAACAAATACAAACTACAAGACCAGCTATTTAACAATTTACAAACTTACTTTCGCATATGCTTACGAAGAAGACGAAGACGATAACCAAGATCAGTGAAATTACCTAAACAAAAAAGTAGAGTAAGTTACAAAATCTGATAAATACAACTAACAATGATTTTTGTTTACATATTATCCATCAAATAAAAGAAAAACAAACACAGCCACACCAGAAGATACAAGAGACAATCCCAACAGACACAAAGTCGACAACAACATCTCCACCTGATCACTCCTCTTGTCTTATTAAAATAGCTTACATGCTCATTGTCAACATGCCAATGTTATTGTCTTCTTATGAGAAATACATATATTCGTTTAAAACCCATTAAGGCTCAAATGCTAATTGTCACTCGTTTTATAGTTATTTCTACAAGTCTTCATGTATTTGTTTTAAATATCCGGTAAAAGCAACAAATTAAAAAAAAAAAAACATATAACCAACACAATAAGAATAAAACAATTATTACTTAATACACACAACTTACACAACTAAACTAGAGAAAAAATATCCAGAAACAAAAGGTACTCTCAACAACCTTAATATAATTTATGTAATCTGAACAGTACAAGTAACAAATTAAAAAGACAAACAAACAACAAGTCTCAGTGACACAGCAAGCAACACCACAAACTATATCAATCACATTACAAACACAGTTTAGTCTTTCATGAGTGGAGAACAATGCATACACAGTTCATCATCACAACTCTAACCGTAACAAATATTGATTTGAATAAAGAACTATGTCCACAACCCCGCGCAAGCACGGGGGCAATGCCCCTAGTCTATCTATATTATAATAGTTGAGTTTTTGCTCACTCTTCAATGCGCCACGTCAGCGTTTTGTGGGCTTCGCTTTTAAAAAGTGTGAAAAAGTGTCAAGTCTATGGCTCGAACCCGGGTTATTGAGATATAAACACCAACATTTATACCACTAAGCTAAATGATACTTTGTACATTGATGGCCGAACCTAATATATATTTATGAAGGTCGGAAGCCCTTACTTCTTCGGCTTCCTCTGAGGGTTGGGCCTACAAGTGTGTTATGAGTTTCATTTTTAAATGAAATTCATCACGTTATATGAAAAAAACTCAAGTTTGCAACAATTATAGTTTTTCCATATTGTAAAGTGTAAACTGTTTTCGTTTAACATGAGTTTGGGTTCTTTTCATCATTGTCTCAAACAAGTCTTAGTTACAGAGTTGCCCGTGTGTTTGTTCGTAATCTATCTTTTCACCGGTGAACTCATCAGATCCACATCTTAAATCGCTTAATCATATATGTTTCTGATTTGTAGCCCCTATGTAAACCATATATATATGATTTTCATCTTTGATGAACTCAATCTGCATCTCCACAAAACTCATTGATTCCTCTTAGATTCAACCATTTTCTAGAAAATGTTTCTCTCTGCCTCTCCAGTTCGTCAAACCGGCGTCCCGGCGTCCGTCACTCAACCTTCGAGTCTCTCTGTCATGGCCGTAGTAGTCAGAGCATAGCTTCTAGCTTCCTCGCTTCTAGGATTCCCTGAACTTCAAGAAAGACAAGGAGTTTGTGGGAATCACGGTTCTCTTCCTTGATGAAAAGGTAAGTTAATCTTCGATCTATCAATGAAAAGGTAAGTTAATCTTCGATCTATCACACATATTTAACATATTTTTTTAATTGATTTTTTGATTCTTTGTTGAATAATATTATTTACAGAATCTGTGATTCATGGATTTATTCCCGTCTGACATGCTAATCATTACATGCAATTTTTGAAAGCAGGTTCCATTGTGAAAGTCGATCGTTTTGAGGTTGCTAGATTCTCAAGCATGTACAAGATAACTGATCATCCACTCCTCATTCGTTTCATCTCACTTCCATTATTGATGAAGTCATCACATGTGCTCCTGAGATCAATCTCCAGTCAAGATTAGACTGTTCGACAATCTCCAAGTGATTGCGAACACAAACCTAATACTCCCAGGTATATTATCATATTGCATTTGGGTTTATATTATGTTTTGATATCATAACTGATATTTAAACTCGCAGATGTAGTTGGGCAAATCCGTTCTGTCCGGGGCTCTGACCTCACCAAAGAAACAACTCGAGTTGTTATCCGTCTCCTCATTGACCCGTAAGAAACAATCAACATATAATTCTCTTTATATTACTGTCTATATTGTGCTAACATTAGTAATCAAAAATATTTTCTACCCAAGATTTGTGGTCGTCTATTTATCTCCCTTACTTATCAATCTAATTTTACACAGATCTTTATTTTTCAGCTTAAAAGAAAGAGAAAAAGACAAAAATAACTCTAAATCAAGTTTTTGTTCTCAAACTAGCACTCAAGGTCAAAAGTCACAAAAATAGCACTTAATGTTTTATCAAAAGTCACAAACTTAGGGTTTAGAGTTAAAGGGTGGGGTTTAAGGTTTAGGGTTTAGGGTTTAGAGTTTAAGGTTTAGGGTTTAGGGTTTAGAGTTGAGAAATGAGGTTTTGGGGATAAGATTTCAAATTTTGAAAAATAAAAAAATTAAAATTTTCAAAGGATAAATTTAGAAATGTGCTATTTTGGTCATTTTAGTTTTTGAGTGCTATTTTTGTGATATAAACTTAGAAATGTGCTATTTTGGAGATTTGCCCTAAAAGAAACCACAATAACCCAAACAATCAAAATGCCAAAAACTAGAATCCCAAAAAAGACAGAATCATTAATGATCACTTTTCTTTTTGTCTAATCTTACAAATAAACTTCAAAACAAATATACCAAACCAATCAACTCAATTAAAACTCAACGACACATACATTGAGCCCGATAAACAAATACAAACTACACAGCCAGCTATTTAACAATTTACAAACTTATATACTTTCACAGATGCTTGCGAAGAAGACGAAGACGACAACCAATATCAGTGAAATTACCTAAACAAAAAAGCAGAGTAAGTTACAAACTCTGATAAATAGAACTAACAATGATTTTTGTTTACATATTACCCATCAAATAAAAAAGAAACAAACACAGCCACACCGTGAGATACAAGAGATAATCCCAACATACACAAAGGCGGCAACAACATCTCCACCTACTCACTCCTCTTGTCTTATGAAAATAGCTTACATGCTCAATGTCAACATGTCAATACTATTATCTTTAGAAATACATATATTCATTTAAACCCCATTAATGCTCAAATACTAATTGTCACTCATTTTATAGTTATTTCTACAAGTCTTCGTGTTTTTGTTTTAAAGGTCCGGTAAAAGCAACAAGTTTAAAATAAAAAAAAAAACATATAATCAACATAATAAGAATTAAAAATTATTACTTAATACACACAACTTACACAACTAAACTGGAGAAAATATATCCAGAAACAAAAGATACTCTCAACAACCTTAATATAATTTAGGTAAAGAATACAAGTAACAAATTAAAAAGACAAACAAACAATAAGTCTCAGTGAGACAGCAAGCAACACCACAAACTATATCAATCATATTACTAACACAGTTTAGTCTTTCATGAGTGGAGAACTGTGCATACACAGTTCATCATCACAACTCTAACCCTATAATAATAAAAAACTTGAAAAACAATGGTCAACTCAAAACGCAAAATTCACAACTACAATAAACCTAACAAATATTGAGATGAAACAAGAACTATGCCTACAACTCCGCGTTTGCGCGGAGTCAATGCGCCTAGTTAGAATAGTAATTAAGTACTAAAGAAAAAAGAAAGAACATTAAGCTAATTTTAGAAGGCTTGATAAAGAGAATTACACGTTTCGAGTTGTGATGTAATATTAGAATAAATAAGATATATTTCTAATCAAATTAGAATAATAATTAAGTACTAAAGAAAAAATAGAGATATTAAGCTAATTTGAGAATTAGTTGCCCAACAACAAAAAGAAGAGGAGAAAATGAGAAAATGTGGGACCAAAGGGCAGCAAATATCAAGGGGGGTTATTGTTAGTTGTTGGGACTCACTCAGTCATTCAGAACTCAGAAGAGACTCATTCTTCCTCCCTCTCCCATCCCATCATGCTTTTTGTTTTTGTTATTTTCTTATCAACAAAGCAACTAAAAACACTAAATAAGTTAAACCATTTGTCAGTGACAAAAAAAAAAAGGTTAAACCATTTGTTTGATCAGAAAAAAAGTTAAACCATTTGCTAACCAATCCTATATGATAGCTCCCAATACCCCCCGCATTAAAAATAAGCAAAAGTCCATCCAAAATGGCTTTAAGAAATTTTAATATTCCATCTTTTTCCTTTCAAATTATAATATTGTTAAATAAACCACTAAAACAAACTTATATTTCAGTTCCAAATTTTCTCCCAACAAATCGTAGTATATTAGTAGAAATTACTGAGCAAGTCGGTGTGCTTATTTGATATATATTTTAACACTCTGAAAAGTTTTCTTTTGTATTGTTTAATTAATAACAAAATGCTGATTTTCATATTATTTGTCTCACAAAAAGAGAGAGAAAAGTGCTTTTGTTACAAAATTGAAAGGAGCCTAGTCTTCTGTCTTTAGCTGGTTGGTTGGCTCTTGACAACGCAATTAAAAAGAACAAAAAAGTAATAGCAAAAGTTGATCAAAATTTTAGAATAAAAAAAAATTCAATACATAATCAGTAAAGAAAGAACAAAGATAGATTCCAAAGAGATACTGTTTCCTTTGTAAGAGTATACAAAAGTAAAAAGTTAAATCAATTGTGTTTTTTTTTATTATTCTTGAGAAGCTAAGCATTTAAAAAACGCTAAAATCAATTAAGATGTCATAATATTAAACAGTTAAATTAAACGATTTGTGGATAATATCTAGAGAGATGATTAATAGAGTAGATTCATCCACAAAATTTGAAGCAGAAAAAATCAGACGATTAGTGGAATAGGTTAAGCTAATCTCACGCTTCTTAATAGCAATACAACATATCTTATTTTAACCAAATCGGAAAGTAATCCGCCTATATATTAACTGAAGATCATTTAAAAGGTAACTTTAAATTTGTACTAATTAAGAAGAGGTCATGCTTAGGTGTCACTTAATTATGATGTCAATTAAACTTACGTGACAGTTTAAGAATCAATTGGAAAAAATGTTGGTCCAAATTCAATTAATAGGGAACATTATATTAATCCAAAATATAAGAAACGTGTATTTTTTCCTTAAATAAAAACTACGGAATTACATAATATGATTAACATATATATGTCAATTAATGACTATGAATAATAAAGATTTGATAACAATTTTTGAATCTTTCTTCATTTTTTGTTTAATTTTATATTATTAGAAAAATTAAACAATCACATTAACCATATAATAAAAAATAGATTTTTTCTTATATGCTATATTTTGAATTTTTTTAAATGACTTTAAATTACAAAAATGAGAAAACCTTATATGTTATATTTAATTTTTTTTAAAACGACTTTAAATTACAAAAATGAAGAAATCTTATATATTATATTTTTCTTATATGTTAGACTTTTCTTATATGTTATATTTTTAATTTTGTAAAATGGCTTTAAATTACAAAAATGTAAGTTTTCCTTAAGCATACGACTAAAAACAATAAAATGATATGTATCAATTCGATGGTTGATCTGAAACCTTCCAAAACCATATGAAAGATAAATGTCAAAATAATTCAACTGTGAAAACAGTACTGTTCACTTTTTTCAAGAATGTGTTCGGTGGAAAAAAGTAAAGTTTTTGTGTCATAATTTGTTTAATGTACAATCCAATCAACCCATGATATATTAATTATAGTTTAGTTTCACAATTTTTAATAAAGTTTAAACTGGTCCATCGGATAAAATTATATAATACCAACAAAAAATATTATATATGTATAAATAAAATAATCCGGTCCAATCCAATCAAATATTGTATGTATTTATCGATAAATATACAAATAAACTTACCATTGCGCATGTCTTATCCTAGTTAGCGAGAAATGTAAACTTTTTTTTGGGTGCAAACGTGTGTGTATATTAATATAAATATAGTTTTGTTGATAAATCTATTTAGGTGAATAAATATTTTTTATTGAGAAACGAAAAGAAAATAATAAAGTAAGAAGAAGGCGAAAGAGAGTGCAGGTGTGTGGGTTCTGTCCTGTCTTGGCTTTTGTCTCCCCCGCTTATCTCTCTCCCTCTTGGCTTTTACTTCACTTTATTTTCTCTAAATTTACTTTTCTTTAATGCATTTTTCTTTTATCATCTGCAATCTATCTTATGTCTGTTCCTTCTGCTCCCTCCTCTCAGTACCTGCAAATGGAGGAAGACGAATCTTACTTTGAAACCCTCCTTCTCATTTGATGCCCTTTCCCCTTCTCTCTCTCTCTCTAACTCTTGCTTCCACAATCTTATATACTCTCTCATCTTTCACATCAATTGAAAACATTCACTTTGCTTCTTCTTCTTTCCTGTGAAATCTAACCTGAAACGAGGAGAGGGCTTCTGTCACTTCAAGCAAGAATTTTGCAAACTATCCGTTCATGGGTTTTACTTGTTTTGTTGTAATTTGATTCCAATCTAACTCTTGCTTCCACAATCTTATATACTCTCTCATCTTTCACATCAATTGAAAACATTCACTTTGCTTCTTCTTCTTTCCTGTGAAATCTAACCTGAAACGAGGAGAGGGCTTCTGTCACTTCAAGCAAGAATTTTGCAAACTATCCGTTCATGGGTTTTACTTGTTTTGTTGTAATTTGATTCCAAAAAGCAATCTTTTTTTTTTTTTTTTTAAATTTGTCTCCATGGAGTTTGACTTGAATACTGAGTTTGCGGAGGTGGAGGAAGAGGAGAATGATGAAGGAGGAGGAGCAAGGGTTGAGAAGGGTAAGAGGCTTGGAGTTTTACCGTCATCTTCTTCTTCATGCTCTTCTCGTTCATCATCATCATCATCATCTTCTACTACAGCTTCTGCTTCCTCCATATACTCTGAGCTGTGGCATGCTTGTGCTGGTCCTCTCACTTCTCTTCCCAAGAAAGGCAATGTCGTTGTGTATTTCCCACAGGGTCATTTGGAGCAAGGTGTTATGGTTTCTTACTCGTCTCCTCTAGATGTCCCCAAACTTGATCTCAGTCCTCAAATCTTCTGCAGGGTGGCTGCCGTTCACTTGCTTGTAAGTCTGTCTTAATCATTTACCTAAAAAAACATTCCTTTTGTGTTACTCTTTACTATTATTGAACAAGTCCTAATTGTGGTAATTGGTTTCTTTTGTGGGAGAAAAGGCTAATAAGGAAACTGATGAGGTCTATACTCAAGTCACTCTGCTTCCACTTCAAGAGGTAGCTCTTTTTACTTAACTGCTGGTTCTTTGAGAATGTAACTGATGTTTGGAAGAAGCAAACTCATATGTTGTGTCTATACAAAGCATTCTATGCCATTGGAAGTAGAGTAATCTGATATCAATAGTGTAAATTTCAAATTATAGGTGAGATTTAGATGCTACTGTAGAAGAGTTTGTTTGGTCTTCAGTGAGGATGATATGTTGAATGAAACATCTTTTGGTATTATAGTTATCAATGCTAAATGGGGAGGGGAAAGAGGTCAAGGAGTTAGGAGGGGATGAAGAGAAGAACGGAAGCTCATCTGTCAAAAAAACACCTCATATGTTCTGCAAGACCTTAACAGCTTCTGACACAAGCACCCATGGGGGCTTCTCTGTACCTAGAAGAGCCGCTGAAGATTGTTTCGCTCCTCTTGTATGGTTCTCTTAAGCCTCATTTTCTTCTTCTTTTTCTCCCGAGAGGTGTGTGTGGCCTTCTTGCTACAAGTCTTACTTGTGATTTTTCACTGATGTTAGGACTACAAGCAGCAGAGACCATCTCAAGAGCTCATTGCAAAGGATCTCCATGGAGTAGAGTGGAAGTTTCGGCATATCTATAGAGGTGTGAGTTGTTTCTTTCTATTTTTTTGTCAGTGAAGCACAAATGTTATGTTCTGTCTCTTGTGAATATAGGTCAACCAAGGAGGCATCTGCTCACCACTGGTTGGAGTATCTTTGTTAGTCAAAAGAGTCTTGTCTCTGGTGATGCGGTTCTCTTTCTGAGGTAGAACGGTGGTGTTTCTCTGGTTTGAGTCTCTTGATCAAATAATGTTAAAAATCATTTCTAACATACTGCGTGTCTAGAGATGAAAATGGAGAGCTGAGGTTAGGAATCAGAAGATCTGCACGGCCAAGAAACGGACTTCCTGATTCAATCATTCAGAAGTATTCATCTTCCAGCATCCTCTCGCTTGTGGCTAATGCTGTATCTAACAAAAGCATGTTTGATGTGTTCTACAGTCCACGGTAAACATACAATGAAAATTGCCATTAGTAATGAATCTTAACTTGCTTTTAAAGGTTATAATGTTGATTCATGGGTTTATACACAGAGCTACTCACTCAGAGTTTGTGATTCCTTATGAGAAGTATATTACAAGCATCAAGAATCCCATTGGCATAGGCACAAGATTCAGAATGCGATTTGAAATGGACGATTCTCCTGAGAGAAGGTATTATTATTATTACTATCTTGATTCTTTCTTTGGTGCTGTTGCTAATTTTCTTATAAGAGAACTCTTTTTTCTTGCAGATGCGCTGGTGTAGTGACTGGAGTCTGTGACATGGATCCTTATAGGTGGCCGAACTCTAAATGGAGGTGCTTGTTGGTGAGAGTCCTCCCTCATTTATTTGATGTTTCTGTCTTTTAACATGTCTGCAAGCTTTTTTTTGATAATCCAAGACCACACATATGTTTGGTAGGTGCGTTGGGATGAGTCTTTTATGAGTGATCACCAAGAAAGAGTTTCCCCTTGGGAGATTGATCCTTCGGGTTCTCTCCCACCCTTAAGCATCCAGTCATCTCCAAGGCCTAAGAGGCCTTGGGCAGGTCTACTGGGTACTACTACTCCACAAGGAAACCCCATAACCGGTAAATAAAACACACATCTCTTGACTTTCTTTAGTGATGCTGATGAATTGATAAACTGTTATTGGTTTGAAAGCAGAAAGGGGTGTTTTTTTGGACTTCGAGGAGTCAGTTAGACCCTCTAAGGTCTTGCAAGGTCAAGAAAATACAGGTTCTGCATCATCATCACCTTTACAAGGTTTTGATGTTATGAACCGACGGATACTGGATTTTGCTGGGATGCAGCAGTCCCATGCTAATCCAGTTCTTTTATCTGGTAGAGTGAAGGATCGGTTTGGTGAGTTTGTAGATTCTACGTCCCTGGACCTGGATAGGTTTCCAAGGGTCTTGCAAGGTCAAGAAATTTGCTCACTTCGGTCATTCCCTCAAATAGCTGGTTTCACTCCAGCTTCTGCTTCAGGGAGTCCTAATCCCTTTGCTTATCAAGCCAACAAGTCAAGTTTCTATCCGCTAGCGTCACAAGGGATTAGGAGCTCTCATATTCCATATCAGAGTCCATACAATGCTGGCGACAAATCATCTAGTAGAAAGTTTGATGCACAAAGGGAAGGTGGCCTACCGAAGAATGTACCATTCAAGATTGATATGATGGGAACAGAGAAAGGCAGAGAGGTTAATATGAATGCTTCGACTACAGGTTGTAAGCTTTTTGGATTCTCCTTACCAGTGGAGACACCTGCATCAAACCAGCAAAGCTCAAGCAAAAGGATCTGTACAAAGGTAAAACATCATCTCTTTTTCTTGGGAGCTGCATTTCTAGATGTGTCTCTTATGTATTATGAATTCTTGTGTTTTTTTTTTCAAAAGGTTCACAAGCAAGGAAGCCTGGTGGGGAGAGCTATTGATTTGTCACGACTAAACGGATACAATGATCTCCTTACTGAGCTTGAACGCCTCTTCAACATGGAAGGGCTTCTCAGGGATCCTGAAAAAGGATGGAGGATCTTGTACACTGATAGTGAGAACGATATGATGGTCGTTGGTGATGATCCATGGCAGTAAGTTTCTGTTTTTCCATCTCTTCTAAAAGCTCAAATCACAACTTGGAAATAATATTTGTTTTTTGTGCTGTGTGGGGACAGTGATTTCTGCAGTGTGGTGTTGAAGATACATTTATACACGAAAGAGGAAGTGGAGAATGGGAATGATGATAACAGGAGTTGTTTAGAACAAGCAGCTCTCATGATGGAAGCATCAAAGTCATCCTCTGTCAGCCAGCCTGATTCTTCTCCAACAGGTCACTAGGGTTTGATATATAAAGGCAAACCAGAAAAAAAAAAAAGGCTTTGTTATTTTGTACTTTTCAAGTGTGTTTTTGCTTATTTTGTACTTTTCAAGTGTGTCTCCATGGATTTGGATCGTTTCACTCTTTAATGATTTGTGATTTATTGTAATGTGTGGACAATGCCGATGTACTAGTTAAGTTGCAATATTATGTGCGTTGGCTTTGAGGTCTTCAATAAAGTTGCAATATAATTGTAATAGCATTTTATGAGGATTTTCGTGCTTGCTCTTATAATTTACTTTTACTGAATTACACATAATCCATATAAGATATTTCATCCGTCAACGTAAGGATAGCCACCGCCGGACGTGGGAGGCCTGTTTGGTTGCGCTCTTGGCTCGAAATGAAAGGAGTTGTTTACGTCGTAAATGGTATCAGTAAAGGCTTAGCTCTGGACCATAAGAGAGACTAGAGTCCAAACCCCAAACTCCTCCTAATAAACAAAAAGAAAAAACATAGAGATAGCCTAATTTAAGAAAAAAATATATAATTTTAACTAGATGGTTCGAACCCGCCATCTCCATCTCTAGATCTAATAGTTGAACCTTTACCAATTGAACTCCTGTATTATTTTGTACTAATAAAAATCAAATTTATTTGTAATTGTTTAATATTGATTAGTTCTTCTTCCTGCTTCTCAGTTTTTTTCCCAGAAAGTATTATTAATTCCTTTCCCACTCTTTTCTTTTCTGACTTGATGAAAAAGATCTAAGAAGGAGGAAAGATAACTTACAAAAAAAAAAAAATGCAATTTACAATATTGTAATTTGTAAACAAATTCGATTTACATTATTACCAAAAAATATAACAGCCCAATTGGTATATTCTCAACTATTAGAGTTAGAGCTGGTGGTTCAAATACCATGTCGGGGTGGGCGTTCGGGTACCCGTTCGGGTTTAGGTCGGATATTTCAAATTTTCGGGTATTTCGGTATAGAGGTGTAGAACCCGTTCGGGTATTTCTGTACATCGGGTCGGGTTCGGGTATTTTTAGTTTGGATTCGGTTATTTCGGATCGGGTTCGGATATTTAGATTTTGAAAGAAAAAAAATTAAAATTTCATTTTCAAGTTTTTTGTATTTAAAAAATATAATTTTCACTTAACTGAGTTTTTATTTTTTAATAGATTGAATGATTAGAGATTTAGAAAAAAACATTTTAAAACTAAAAAGACACTAATTTGGTTATTTTTTTAAGAAAATTTCGGATGTAACTTTTGTTAATTTTTGAAACAAAAAATTTGACATGCATTTTAAGTGAGTAGCAAATTATTTTTTGCGTAATTATATGTATATTATATGAATTTAAAGTATGTGTAGTATCAATATAAATATTTAAATAAAATGAGAGATATAAACTAGAAATATAAGGTTAGTAATACATATGTTCGGTTATCTTCGGATATCCATTCGGGTTCGGATATTACCCGTTCGGGTTCGGATATCCAATCTCTCCTAATTCAATACCCGTTCGGATATTTTGCAACTTCGGTTCGGATTTCGGATCGGGTTCGGATACGGGTTCGGGTATCGGGTAAAATGTCCACCCCTATCCATATATCTATGCAAAACATTAACTTCCTCAGCAAATAATGACAAATATAAATAAATGTGTTTTAACCCTGCGCCTCCGCGCGGATGTTCGATTTAACTTGTGTTCAACGTAAATTCATAAACCACTGGTTTTATAAAAAATCCTATGTATATTTTATATGTTTTGTAATTGGCATATAGAGAGTAGAATATATTTTCTTATAATATAGATGTTTGATCATAATTTTTTTATTTGTACATATATTATATTATAAATTTTATAACTTGGTGCAATATAGGAAAAGTTATCTCCCTTTAATACAAACGATTTAGTTAATATTGTACAATATTAATAATGGTCAATATATGAATATCGATTTGGTTAGATAAACTTCGGAATTGTAATTAGTTAATTTAAATTGATTTTAAAAACAGTGGCAAAATCTGTAAATAAAAAAAATACAAAAAGGAAGTACTTAATTTATTGTAAATGCAATGGTTAAATGTGTAAATAAAAAGAAGTACTAAAAATACTGATATACATGTTTCCAAACCATTTTCATTTATATTGTTATTCATGTTTACAAACGGCACTAAAAAGTATTTCAATTTTTATAATATAGGTACCAACCAAACATGGTAGCCTAACTAGTAAATGATTGTTTCAATGAGTTTGACTCTCCGTACTTGTAAAGAAACAATTTATTTATAAAATTTATATCTGAATATTTTAACTGCTCAGATTAAGTAAACTACAATATGTTTGTATTATGTTTTAAACGCATTAAATGTGTTTTAACCATATTATCAACCAAATATGGTAACTTAACTAGTAAATATATGTTTTAGTGAGTTTGAATTCCCATATTTTATAAAGAAACAGTTTATTTATAAAACTACGTATGTTTGACTAGTTTCCATTTATATCAATTCAGTTAAGCACTAAAGTTAAAATTGATTCGTTATTTTGAACCTTTAAACTGTTCAGATTGAGTAAAGTACTAATATGTTTGAATTATGTTTAAAACACATTAAATTTCGTCACTAAATGATGACAAAATTAATAAATGTGTTTTAACCATAATACCAACCAAACATGGTAGCTTAATTGGTATAAGTTTGTTTCAGTGGGTTTGAATCCCCATATTTTGTTAAGAAACAATTTGTTTTTAAAACTACGTATGTTTGACTAATTTTTATTTAATCAACTCAGTTAAGACTAAAGTTAAATATATGTGTTATATCTCAATCTCTTAACTGCTCAGATTGAGTACATTACAATAACTTTGAATTATGTTATGTTTAAAATACATTAAATATCGTCAGCAAATAATGACAAAAAATTAATAAATATCTTTTAATCATAATACCAACCAAACATGGTAGCTTAACTAGTAAAAGTTTATTTTAGTAGGCTTGAATCCCCATATTTTGTAAGGAAACTATTTATTTTTAAAACTACGTATGTTTGACTAATTTTCATTTAGATCAACTCAGTTAAGCACTAAAGTTTAAATAAGACGTTATATCTCAATCTTTTAACTGCTCAGATTAAGTAAAATACAATATGTTTGTATTATGTTTAAAACACATTAAATATCGTCAGTAAATAATGACAAAATTGATAAATGTCATTAAACCATAATACCAATCAAACGTGGTAGTTTAACTAGTAAAAATTTGTTTTAATCTGCTTAAATCCCCATATTTTGTAAAGAAACAATTTATTTTTAAAACTGCGTATGTTTGACAAATTTCCATTTAGATCAACTCAGTTAAGCACTAAAGTTAAAACTTATGCGTTCTATTGGAATCTCTGAACAGCTCAGATTGAGTAAAAAACAATATGTTTGTATTATGGTTAAAGCACATTAAATGTTGTCAGCAAATAATGACAAAATTAATAAATATGTTTTAACCATAATACCAACCAAACATGGTAGTTTAACTGGTAAAGATTTGTTTCAGTGGCTTTGAATCACATCTATTATATTAAAATTTATTTTTACAACTGCGTATGTTTGACGAATTTCAATTTAGATCAACTCAGTTAAGTACTAAAATTAAAATTTATTCGTTATATTTGAATCTTTTAACTGCTCAAATTTAGTAAAGTACAATATGTTTGTATTATTGTTAAAACACATTAAATATCGTCAACAAATGATGACAAAATTAATGAATTTGTGTTTTAACCATAATACCAACCAAACATGATCGCTTAATTGGTAAATGTTTGTTTCAATGGGTTTGAATCCCCATATTTTGTAAAGAAACAATTTATTTTTAAAACTACGGATGTTTGACTAATTTCCTTTTAGATCAACTCAGTTAAACACTAAAGTTAAAATTAATGTGTTATATTTCAATCTTTTAACTGCTCATATTGAGTAAAGTACAATATGTTTGTATTATGTTTAAAACACATTTATAAATGTCGTCAACAAATAATGACAAAATTAATAAATGTCTTTTAACCATAATATCGACCAAAAATGATCGCTTAATTGGTAAAGATTTGTTTCAGTGGGTTTGAATCCCCATATTTTGTAAAGAAACAATTTATTTTTAAAACTTCGGATGTTTGACTAATTTCCATTTAGATCAACTCACTTAAGCTCTAAAGTTAAAATTAATGTGTTATATCTCAATCTTTTAACAGCTCAGATTGAGTAACGTATAATATGTTTGTATTATAGTTAAAACACATTAAATGTCATCCACAAAAAATGACAAAATTAATAAATATGTTTTAACCATAATACAAACCAAACATGGTAGACCTCGTAAGGCTCCGACTATCAACCAAAGACCGTCCACCGGAGCTAAGCCGGGGAGCCCGCCGAGGTCTCCAGGAGGGCTGGTGATCACCCCATTTAAATCCCACCAGTGGCCAGCGTAGTTGGAAGTGTCCGTATTGGGCCCGAAGGCCCTCAAGAGCAACATCCGCCAGCGGGACTCGAACCCATGACTTCCCAGGTCGAGGATCGCCACTGGACCACTAACGCGTGGTTCAAACATGGTAGTTTAACTGGTAAAGATTTGTTTCAGTGGCTTTGAATCACATCTATTATATTAAAAATTATTTTTAAAACTACGTATGTTTAACGAATTTACATTTAGATCAACTCAGTTAAGTACTACAATTAAAATTTATTCGTTATATTTGAATTTTTAACTGTTTAGATTGAGTTAAGTACAATATGTTTGTATTATGGTTAAATCACATTAAGTATCGTCAGAAAATGATGATAAAATTAATAAATGTGTTTTAACCATAATACCAACCAAACATGGTCGCTTAATTGGTAAATGCTTGTTTCGGTGGGTTTGAATCCCCATATTTTGTAAAGAAACAATTTATTTTTAAAACTATGTATGTTTGACTAATTTTCATTTAGATCAACTAAGTTAAGCACTAAAGTTAAAATTAATGTGCTATATTTCAATCTTTTAACAGCTCGAATTGAGTAAAGTACAATATGTTTGTATTATGTTTAAAACATATTATATGTCTTCAAAATTAATAAATGTCTTTAAACCATAATACCAACAAAACATGGTAGCTTACCTGGTAAAATTTTTTTTTAATCGGCTTCAATCCCCATATTTTGTAAAGAAAAAAATTATTCTTAAAACTACATATATTTGAATAATTTCCATTTAGATCAACTCAGTTAAGCACTAAAGTTAAAATTTATGCGTTATAATTGAATCTCTGAACTGCTCAGATTGAGTAAAATACAATATGTTTGTATTATGGTTAAGCACATGTTAAATGTTGTCAGCAAATAATGACAAAATTGATAAATATGTTTTTAACATAATACCAACCAAACATGGTAGTTTAATTGGTACATATTTGTTTAAGTGGGTTTGAATCCCATCTATTATATAAAAAAAATATTTTTAAAACTATGTATGTTTGACTAATTTCCATTTAGATCAACTCAGTTAAGCACTAAAGTTAAAATTTATTAGTTATATTTGAATCTTTTAACTACTCAGATTGAGTAAAGTACAATATGTTTGTATTACGGTTAAAACACATTAAATGTCGTCATCAAATGAGACAAAATTAATAAATGTGTTTTAACCATAATACCAACCAAACATGATCGCTTAGTTGGTAAAGGTTTGTTTCAGTGGGTTTGAATTCCCATATTTTGTAAAGAAACAAATTATTTTCAAAACTACGGATGTTTGACTAATTTCCATTTAGATCAACTCAGTGAAGCACTAAAGTTAAAATTAATGTGTTATATCTCAATCTTTTAAATGTTCAAATTGAGTAAAGTACAATATGTTTGTATTATGTTTAAAACACATTAAATGTCGTCAGCAAATGATGAAAAAATTAATAAAAGTCTTTTAACCATTATACCGACCAAACATGTTAGCTTAACTGGTAAAAGTTAGTTTTAATCAGCTTAAATCCCCATATTTTGTAAAGAAATAATTTATTTTTAAAACTATGTATGTTTGACTAATTTCCATTTAGATCAACTCAGTTAAGCACTAAAATAAAAATTTATTCGTTATATTTAAATCTTTTAACTGCTTAGATTGAGTAAAGTACAATATGTTTGTATTATGGTTAAAACGCATTAAATGTCGTTAGCAAATGATGACAAAATTAATAAATATGTTTTAACCATGATACCAAACATGGTAGTTTAAATGGTAAAGATCTCTTTCAGTGGATTTGAATCTCATCTATTATATAAAAACATTTTTTTTAAACTACGTATGTCTGGCTAATTTTCATTTAGATCAACAGAGTTAAGCACTAAAGTTAAAATTTATTCGTTATATTTGGATCTTTAACTGCCCAGATTGGATAAAGTACAATATGTTTGTATTATGGTTAAAACATATTAAATGTTGTCAGCAAATGATGACAAAATTAAGACATGTGTTTTAACCATAATATCAACCATTTGTATTACGGTTAAAACATATTAAATGTTGTCAGCAAATGATGACAAAATTAAGACATGTGTTTTAACCATAATATCAACCATTTGTATTACGGTTAAAACATATTAAATGTTGTCAGCAAATGATGACAAAATTAAGACATGTGTTTTAACCATAATAGCAACCAAACATGGTAGCTTAACGCTATATCCAACAAGCTTGTAATCGTCAGAAATAGAGTAATACAAGTCAAAGTTGATTGTCCCTTTGATATAGCGTAGGATCCTCTTGGCTGCCTTGAAATGAGTTGTTTTTGGATGCTCCATGTATCGACTCACAACTCCAACTGCGTGTAGGATGTCGGGCCTTGTGCACGTTAGATATCGTAAGCTTCCAACAACTGC
>NC_027756.1:43396342-43396765 GCF_000695525.1 Brassica oleracea var. oleracea | reverse complement strand
TAAAGAGTGTTGGATCCACACTCTCTCCTTCTTCTTCCTTTGATAACTTGACTCCACATTCCATTGGCGTGCAAACTGGATTTGAGTCATCCATCTTGAACTTCTTCAGCACCTCTTTAGCATAGCCTTCTTGGGTAATGAAGATTCGAAGATTCCATTTTCTTCTTGCTTTACTTCAATGCCAAGGTAGTATGACATCAATCCAATGTCGGTCATCTCGAACTCCTTTGTCATCTCCATCTTGAAATCTTCAAACATAATCGGATTGTTGCCAGTGAATATCAAGTCATCAACATATAAGCATGCAATCAATATATCATTGTTTTGAGTTTTGATATAAAGTGCATGCTCATATGGACACTTGATGAAACATTTTTCCTTGAAGTACTTATCAATCCGAGTGTTCCATGCTCTTGGTGCTTG
>NC_027756.1:43396044-43396242 GCF_000695525.1 Brassica oleracea var. oleracea | reverse complement strand
GTTGGCACATTAGGTTAATTGGTGTGTGCTTAAACGCGTAATCACTTCTCAACATGGGCTTTGAACTTTTTGAAATTTTCAAACACAAGTGAACTTGGTTTGATCGGACCACATACATCTGTATGTATGAGTTCTAGTGGCTTTCTTGCTCTTGTCTCCGACTCCTTTGGAAAACTCATCTTGAATTGCTTTCCAAGT
>NC_027756.1:43390624-43395957 GCF_000695525.1 Brassica oleracea var. oleracea | reverse complement strand
CTCGACTACCTCCCACACATCATGTGCTCCTAAGATAGCCATCATCCTAAGACTCCAATTGTCATAGTTGCTCTTAGTGAGCAATGGAACTTGGAAGGGAACACCATTATTTGCCATCTTCAAAAGGAACTTGTAGCTCTGATACCACTTTGTTGGAATGAAAAACTTTATAAAGATGGAAAAAGTGTTTAAGTGTTTGAAGGGAAAGAAGTTTTGTGAAGAAGAAAGTTTTTATAATTTAGAAGAAGATTCTTATTACTTGTTACAAGCTTTGTTTATTTCTTGGTGATACAAAATGAAAAGAGACTGGAGGTATTTATAGCCTCCAAAGTACAAAATATATTACATATTTTAATCTTAAATCTAGAGAATTCTACTTAAAAATCTAGATTATTTTATCTTAATTATCTAGATAATTCTATAAGAATATCTAGATTTTTATTTTAAGGAGGTGGATGATTTTTCTAGAATTTGGGCTAAGTTTTGGATCAACACATGATTAACCCAATAATGTTTGATCCAAATCAAGTTTATTTTTCAACACTTAATTGGTAAATTTTTTTTCAATGGGTTTGAATCCCCGTATTTTGTAAATAAACAATTTATTTTTATAACTATGTATGTTTGATGAGTTTCACTTAGATCAACTTTGTTAAACACTAAAATTAAAATTTATGCGTTATATTTGAATCTTTTAACTGTTCAAGTTAAGTAAAGTAAAATATGTTTGTTTTTATATGAATAAGTACGTCTAAAATTATATATAATGAATAGGCCTATCATTGAATTTTAGTCTTTATATTCTTATAAAATGGTGCAGTATATATTATACATTTCCTTGCATACAAAAGACAATGTAAGACATTTTATTTATACTTGGTATCTTTTCACGATAAATTTGCATGTGTATTTTGAGAAAAATAAATCTGTTTTTATTGAAAATAAAAGACACCAAATCTGAGAAAAATACAACATATTACGAAAGGAGAAAAACACAACATACTAAGAAGAAATGAGGATAAAACATTTTTTTTTTGTCTCGACACTCCATTGAATCATATAGAAATGATCAGTCACAAACAGATCAAAGATGAGGAGGAAGGCCATCTTGATGGCATTCATTCTCGGAGATGCCTTCTTCTTTAAAATTCAGATTTTGGTTTTGGTTCCGGTACTGATTAAACCCATGCATGTAGTTTAAACTGTATTCTGGAACAAATCCTCCTGCATAATTATTGTTTCCATACGGTAATGGATAATTAGGAGGATACATGTTCTGGTTGTAGTATGCATTCACGTTGAACATTCTTCTTTCACTCGGGTCCAAATTAGGGTTGATATAACCACCATCCCTAAAAGGAGCACCACTGGAACTTCCGCCATAGAAGTTTGGCTGAGGAAAGATTGCTTGGAAATGTTTGGAGGCCTCATCTGTAACATAACTTTTCAATTTTTCCAGTAAACCTTTAAACTCTTTGGCATGAGCTAAGTCAAGTTCTTCAACGGGATCTTCCCACCAATTCACAGGCATTTTCGAGTTTTTTCTTATTTTTTTTAATTCTTCATTTTTCTTTTTTGCTAATTCCAAATCATTCATCACCTGCAAATATTAAATAATTTATTTTCAAATAAATGTTCAAAACAATATATTTGGTAGCATCACATATTATCTCCTCCAAAATAAACTTGTATGCCTATATTAAGAGAATTAAATAACACTGTCTACATATATCAATAAATATATAAAATATGACATTAATTTCTTTACACGCTAGTATACAAATATATTCTATATACAGAGAAACACACATAACTTTACTGTATATTATATTAGTTATTTGTAAAAACTAACATGTACATAAATATTAAAACTATTTGAACTCAACATTAAGGTTTTTGCCATTCATATAAAACATAATAATATATTGAATAATACGATAAAAAGTCACCTGAGTAAGAAAGTCATTCATAACCCGAATAGCATCATTCGGACGCGCTTCATTAAATCGCATGTTGTTGTTTTGGTTAAGAGGTGGCTGGTTGATATTTTTGAACCGATTAAGCACGTTCTCGACATTTGGATGACCAAAAGAATAGACTTTTCCACCAGGCGAGAACACAACAACGGCGATATCTGCACCACAAAGTGTATTAAGCTCACTAGCTTTTTTGAAAAGACCGGATCTTCTTTTCGAAAAAGTAACTTGAAGGTTACTCTCATTTTCCATCTTGGCCATTGTGATCCTCTGACGACCTTTACTTTTTTTCGCCATGTGTTTTGGTATTTGGAAAAGAAAAAAATGAATCGATGTTTACCTTGTGACAACTTTCATTTATTTATAGCAAAATATTACATACCAGCAATTAATATTAAGAGTTATCTAAGAGTAATATCAAATCTAAAATATTATATTCTATGGCTAAATATTATTCTTACCAATTTGAGATATTGCAATATCTTTATATTCCATAGTATAAGGTATGAAATGTATATTTATTTGACTATAGTATTTTCATTTCACTTGGTACAATGTACTAAAATCCGCCACCTCATTATATGTGATATTTCCGTATTTGTTAAATGATAAAAATTTCTTTCTAAATAAACTGACATATATGAGGATGTAAGAAATATCAATAAAATTAGAGTACTTTTAAATGTACCAATTGACAAAAAACTGGTATTCATACAAAAACATTTAAACTCAAAAATTAAATTATTATGCAATAATATTCATCAATACTATATATAGAATAACATATTAACCAACTGTATTCCATTATACAATATATTTTTTGTATCACTAATAGAAACCAATCTACTATATGAAAGTTGAGGGAATTTTCCTGAATCTCTGCCACGTTATCTCACCAAAACTTAATTAACATCGTATACTTTGGAAAAACTAAACTATACTTGATGATTTGAGCGAGATAAGTGAAAGGTATCAACATATAGAATGGGATACACGCCATAAGAACTATGCTGAATTTCTGTTTAAGATTATAGGCGATAAGATGTTTGCTATTTAACGTAGGAACATAACCCACGTGCATGGTCGGAAAACGTTTTAGTCTAGTTAGGTAGATTATGTCCTCTCAAGTTTAAGTCTAATTTCTTGTGAGAACGTTCTTACCTCTGTTGTAAACGTGGTCTTCAACGCATATGGTTGTTCAATCTAATATTGATCAGGACCTCACCAAGCTTCCTTCCTTCCTTTTTATGAGCTATGGTCCAGACCAATTCTGAAGGCATAACAACTCATGTGTCCTCAGAAGAACAAGAGCTTTTTAAAGTAGTTGGTTCCTTCATCTGATTGTTAAAGAAGACAACACTATGTGACCTTCTTCTATTGCTTTCAGTATCATGATTCATAGCTATTGTAGTACATCAATATGTTTTCGCTTTTATGTAATACATCTATAAGGTTTCATAAGATTTATAACCTCTTGTATGGATTTAGAAAGTTTATAATCGACTTAATTTCTTATAAGATAATTTGAGATCAACTTACTAGATTTATAACTTATTATAAATGATTTGTATGTCCTATAATATAACATTTTCATAAAGTATAGATTAGTAAATTATGTGTAATACAATATTGTAAACCCCGTTCTACAAAAAAAATATTGTAAACCCTTTAAATTATTTATCCTTTGAATCTCAATTCAGTCAGTCTACTTCTTCTCTTAAAGTTTTATAATATATATATATATATATATATGGTTGTATATAAGATTTATAATCACACATATAAAATTTTATAAATCTGTTTTTAAAGTTTTACAATGCTTTATAAGACTTTAAAATTTGCATTAAGATTGTATAACACTTTCACACAATTTTCTAAGACTTTATAAACTCATTTATAAGATATGATAAACCATTATATATATGTTTATAAGGTTTTATAAGAAATGTTTTTATATAAAATATTATAAGATTACCTAAACATATTTTGGTTTTATGTATAGACTTTATACATCTGTTATATGGTCTTCTTTATAAACTATTTTGCAAGTATTCTATATGTATTTAGAAACTAACTATATAAAATTTTGAACTAAAGCTTTTCTATTGTATTATCTTCTCCAAAATCACAATATAATAAAATAAATCAGCAATTACATAAGAAAAATCAAAATAACACATAAACTATTTTAGATCTTATCTCAAAAATCAAGCAACCATAAATTGTGCAGATTTTAGTTAGAAAGATATATTCAAAGTTTATAAAACTAAAATTAATAAAAAGTAAGATATATATTGTGCAAATCTCTTAAATAGTTTCTTTTTAGATTTTCCCCCTAAATAGTCCCCAAAAGATCATATTGACCAAATATGTTTCATTAAAGGTATAAATGATACTTTTATACTCATTTATAATTTTAATTTTTAATTTATTAGAAAAATATAAATAAATAAATATTAAAATATTAAATACTAAAAATACAAATATAAAAATCTAAATATTTTTTTCAATTTTTTTGGGAACGAGTTTAAAAACCTTATATTTATAAAGACCTTCTAAAACGTGATGATATCTTCATGAATTTGTAAAAAGAAATATAAATTCATGAATAATTTCATAAATGTGTAAACAAATTTTTTGAATATAACTTATATGTATATTTTAGGAATTTCTTCCTAAATCTGTATGACATCAGTGGATTTGATTTATATGCATATTTTAAAAATATCCTCAGTTTTGTACATATGCATATAATTCAAATTCAGTAAAATATTCATAAATATATATTAATGAAGGTTTTCCTCAATACACATTTATAAGAAAAAAATCTAAATTTTATAAAGATATTATACATGTTTATCAATATTTTCCTACATTTTAGGAAGATTCAGAAAGGCCTTTGTAAACTCAAATTGAAAAGGTATCATACATATTTAGACATGTATTTCTACACTTTTTAAGATCATTTTTTCTGAAAAAAATTTTGGAAAAGAAAAAATGTTCTGAAACTTTTTTGAAAAACAGTTTTGGAAATAAAATTTGATAAAAAAAATTCAAATTTTTTTAAATTGTTTAAAGAAAATATTAAGTTTTTATATAGGGAAAATTGCCAAATATGACTCACAACTTGATTTCAAATGCAAAAATAAACTCAAACTTGAATCAAATGCAAAAGTAACCTAAAAGGCTATTGAAATTACAACCAGCCCTTTGTGAACAAACAAAAAAACCGAAATTTTTTTACGTTTCTAATTCCCGTAAGTCGTCCAGACGACTTACTGGAAAGTCGTCTGGACTAGTTCTACCTAGAAATAATTTAAAATTTTTGTAAAAAATATTTTGATAAGTGAAAAATTG
>NC_027756.1:43387341-43389505 GCF_000695525.1 Brassica oleracea var. oleracea | reverse complement strand
ATTGGTGAAATGTTTCCAAAATGGGAGTTTGATGTTGAGGACACGCCCGCGGAGAACATAATTAAACTCATGTTTGTAAAGAAACCGTGGAAGTGGACCATGGATTGCTGAGAAGTCACCGGTACTTGGGTTAATACAAAGCCGGCGGTTGTGAGTCCAGCGAAGAAAAAGGTAGTGAAGGAAGACAGTCCAAGACCTCAAAAGAAAGCTCGTAAAGAGGCTAGTGAAGAGGTTAGTGAAGAGGCAGCTGCAGTGGCTAGTGAAGAGGCAACTGCAGAGGCTAGTGAAGAGGTTCATACGACTGTTGGTGGGTTGACCAAAGAGGATGTTAAAACCATGTTTAAGGAAATAGTTGAAGCCATGAGGGAAGGGTTTGGGATGTGCCTTAAGGAGATCAAGTATCTGTCGGAAAGGGTGGAAGGTGTGGAGAAGAAGGTTGGTATTACCACAAAACGGAAAGGGACATCAGCTCAAAACACTACCCCTCCACCTAAACCGACGCTCAAACCCGGGGTTAGTAACGAATCCTCTCCCAACAAGAGATTGAATAGACAAAGTCTTAAGAATAAGAACTGAAAAGTTGCATTTGCTTTGTTTCTTGTATGTCAGAACATGTGTGCTTTGTTTATAGTGTATGAAATGGATCTTTGGACAAAGTCATTGGTTATTATTGTATAAACCCATCATGTATATTGCAGAGTGAAAGTGTTAATGGGACGAACGCAGGAAGGAAGAGCTTGCCGGAGGATAAAGGTCCAGATGTGCCCGCAGATGCTAGTTCCTCGAAAGATAAGGCTCCAGAACCCAGCCTTGTTCTATTGGACAAAAATCAATCCACTGTTTCGGATTTAGAGAAGGAGGATGCTAGATATCTGGAAAAGAGGGATGCTGCTTTGGCACTTTGCCGTGCAAAGAGTGATCGAACAAGAAAACTTGCTGCCTCACAGCAATCTCCTTATACGACAAACAGCACCGCCAAAGTGATCATTCCAAACAAAAAGCTTTATCCAGGCTATAATCCTTTTGCACCAATTGACAAGAAGAAGTTGAAGGAGCTCGCTGATTGGTTGAAAACTTGTCCATAAGTGTTTGCTTTTCCCATAATAGCTTGCTTTAGTCTACAAAAACTGATTGATTTTTAACATTTTGTGTTTGCAGTCATTATAGAACACCTCTAGAGAAAAAACCACGTACAAGTAGAACTTGGTGGTATCAAATCCTCCGGACCTCCTTAGAGTGGCTGGAGGACTGTGTAAGTCTTCTGCTATGACTTAGATGACTTACTGATAAGTTTTCTTTGTAGACGACTTACCAATAAGTCGTCTGGTAAGTCGTTAAGTCGTCTGATATCTTCTGACTTGTACCCTATTTTATATGCAGCGTATTGATGCTTGGATTAATGTGCTGAGGAAGATGTATGACGCTAACCCACAACATTTCAGGAGCGAGAGAATGTGCTTCCTTGATCATCTCTTTGCTCAGCAATGGAGATTCAACTACAAGTATTTTAAGGACTCAGAGTCCGATCAGAACGGTTTAGGAAGAAGACTCCCTGGTGGGGCGTGGAATTATTATTTAGGCACTATACCATCGTTTTGCCAATCGAACAAGGTTTAGGGGACGGATATTGATGATGTCTATGCGCCAGTGAAGTACAACGACACTCATTAGATTGCTATGTGTATATCGATCCCTAAGAAGCACATAGTCGTCTGGGACAACATTTGTTACATTATCTCCCCAGAAGAACTCGATGTGGTAATGGAGCCTTTTCTCTACATGGTCCCTTATCTGCTTGTTGAGTGCGCTTCCTCAGACGAACAACGTGCCCAATACAGCCTGGAACCATTCACATATGAGAGACCGACCAATATACCTCCGGCCCGAGCTTGTGATTGTGGTGTGTACACTCGAAAGTACATTGAATGTCATGCTCTTGGGATATAGTTTAGTAAAAAATACTTTGCTAGGGCCAACGGAAAGACTATGAGCTATAAGATGGCGGTGGATATATTTCAAGAGCTTCCGGACGCGCATGAGTTCGAAAACAAGGACAATGATGCCAACCTGGGTGCGTATGAGGGGTGATAAATAGGCTTCTTTAGATTATTTTGTACGAAAGATTAGGCTGATGTGTGTATTTGAACTTGATCCCTATTTTGTA
>NC_027756.1:43386476-43387218 GCF_000695525.1 Brassica oleracea var. oleracea | reverse complement strand
GACCTTTTGTAACTATATTTCGGATAATATAAAGGGCAAGACCATCTCAAATTTGTTTGGTAGTGCAATTTGACAAAGAAGTTGACACAAATAAGTTCATAACACAAATTTTTAATACATAGACTAAACCATGGACGACTAACTGGCCGACCTTCTGGACGACTTAATTGAAGGTCTTCTGGAAAACTAAACACTGGACGACTAACTTGAATGTCTTCTGGAAGAAAAAACCCTGGACGACTAACTGGACGACCTTCTGGACGACTTAACTGAAGGTCTTCTGGAAGACTAAACACTGGACGACTAACTTGAAGGTCTTCTGGAATAAAAAACCCTGGACGACCTTATGGACGACTTACTTGAAGGTCGTCCACGTCATTTCTTACATTGTGGTTTCGTATGGCCAGTTTCCTTGCATTTTGAGCATCTATAAACCATGTGTTGCTTCCGGGGTTTGCGTCCTCTCATCCTGGATAACTCCAACCAAGATTGCCATCTTGATTTCTTTCCTGGATAGTTCCAACCAAGATTGCCATCTTGATTTCTTCTGTCTTTCCGAACCACGCTTTTCATCCGGAGGAAAGCATGTGCGTTCCTCAACTTGTTGTCCAACACAAGGATATATATTCTCTGAGTATCCTGCAAACAGAAAATCCTTTGAGTACACTAGACATACAAGTGTGGAGATATACAAACCAGCAGATGTTCCAGCAGCTATAGCATGACAGCAAGGTATTTTCTC
>NC_027756.1:43384839-43386363 GCF_000695525.1 Brassica oleracea var. oleracea | reverse complement strand
GTCATCGTATCTGCTATCTCCGATCGAACAGCAAGCAAGTATTCAACACCTCGACTATGTTGAGTTGGGAGACTCAAAGCATCTTCTCTCCTTTTCCAAAACCACTTTCCTAGCTTCTCCCTTATGAACTCCAACAGGAACTGACCCGGGAATCCTCTAGCTCGCTTCAGAGCGGAATTAATAGATTCAGCGATGTTGCTTGTCTTTATGTTGTACTTGTCCCCCTGACAATAAACCTTTGACCATAGGCTGACGTAGGCATTCTCCAAATACGTTACAAGGTCCGGGTTTGCACTCCATATCTCAGCCATGTACCGGTCAAAATCTGAAACCGTATGAGCATAAGCATCACCTTTCACCAAGTACAAGAGATGTTTCCCTTTATACTTTTTGACAATGTTATCTTGAAGGTGATAATAACATATTCCTCGGATTGCCCAAGGAAACACCTTATCACATGCACCTTTAATGGCCGCGTACCGGCCGGAGACTATCACCAGAGGCTGCTCATCAGATACACAACTAGCCAATTTTGTCAAAAAACCATTCCCAAGAAGGTTCATCTTCAGCCTCTACGATCCCAAAAGCCAAAGGAAATATCTGAAAATTTTCATCTTGTGCGGCTGCAACTAACATAACACCTCCATACTTCCCACTTAGGTGAGTCCCATCCACCACAATGACCATTCTCTGATACTTAAAACCTTTGATAGAAGCTCCAGAAGAGAGAAATAGATACTTAAATCTATTGATAGAATCAAGTTCTATAGACGTGATAGTATCGGGATTTGCTAAGGAGATTTGCTCGAGATATGATGGCAGACGCGAATACCCATCTTCTGCTGATCCTCTCACCAATGTTTGTGCATATAAAAGTGCTCTGTATGAAGTGGTGTAATCAAGCGTCATGCCAAACATGTTCTTCATTGCATCAGTGATATGCTGCGGATTCAACCCATCAATGATTCTAACACGATCAATGAAAAGCCTACCAACATTCTTCGGAGTACAGTGTCTCCGCTGAGCGAGTTGGTCTCCCGCTGAGCATGTATGTTTTTCCACATACTTTGTTACCCAAAACGTGTTTGTCCCATGTTTTACACTCGTTCTGACCTTCCATTGACAACCACTAACCGGACATGTTGTCACAAGGAGAGTTTTCATTGACTTTTATATTCTGAAGGAGAACCTAAACCTCACTGATGTCAACCGTAGCTCTGAAAGCAGTGCATCCTTGCTAACAAAACTCTGGTTGACATAGATACTGTTACCATTCGATCTTCCTCCTTCAATCTTTTTGATATCTTCAAAACACATATCATCATCTTCCTCATCCTCATCTTCAACCTTTCCATAAACACTGTAATCCTCACCATTCTCGTCCACTTCAGCAACAGTAGAGATACCAGCGTCCTCCTCCCCATCGTCCTCCTCCCCATCATCCTTCTCCCCATCATCCTCTAAATCATCATCATCTTCTTCAAAACATTCATCAGCTTCATCATCTTCCCTGAACTCTGAAAC
>NC_027756.1:43384408-43384759 GCF_000695525.1 Brassica oleracea var. oleracea | reverse complement strand
CAAGTTTCAAACTTGTCTATCACTTGTAACATGAATAGGAGGGGTGTTTGGAGACTGCATCATTTCTGCTGATAATGAGTAGGTTATCTCCAAAGATTTTGTGCTCATGTCCAGGTTATATCTTCTTGAGCCATTGCAAGAAGTTCAGCATTTGTCGAACCTTCCCCCAAAAAAATAATTCTCGCTCCTTTGACATTATCAGCCACAAAATCCCAACGGCAATCTTTCAACAACCATTCTCCGTACACTGCATGTAACTGACGCATCATCTACAAAAATTCAAAATAAAACACATTAGTAAACATAGAGAAAATGAAAGTTTACTAAACATTGACGCAGACGACATACCAG
>NC_027756.1:43384265-43384388 GCF_000695525.1 Brassica oleracea var. oleracea | reverse complement strand
TACCAGTAAGTCGTCCAAACAGGTCATTTTTGCAATTGAATTTTAAAGCTTTGTTTGTTAAAAAAAAAACCTAGACGACTTACTGGTAAGTCGTCTAGGATAAACGAGTTAGTTTTGCATTTG
>NC_027756.1:43361414-43383907 GCF_000695525.1 Brassica oleracea var. oleracea | reverse complement strand
AAATTTTTGTTTTCCCGGAGACGACTTACTGGTAAGTCGTCCAGGAAAAGTCAAATATCTGACACAATTCGGTCAAATGCAAAACTAACCCGTTTATCCTAGACGACTTATCAGTAAGTCGTCTAGGGTATTCTCTAGATTTTTTTTTAACAAACAAAGATGACGACTTACAAGTAAGTCGTCTGTTTGACCAGAAGACTTACCCGTAATTCTTCTACAGTCAGACTACTTACGGGTAAGTCTTCTACACGAACATATCTGAAAAAAATTCCAATTTCATACCTTAAACTAGTGAGATGACTTCCTTAGCACACAGAGTCTTCTCCAACCGACCAGAATCTCAAACGAAAGTAATCCACCAAGAATAGTATGCTTGAATGGCTCTATCAACCATAAAAAAAAATTTGAATCAAAAGCTTGAGTTTTTTGGATGAATATGGAGGCAAAGTGAAATATATGTTGTTTTTAGTTCATAACAAGTGAGAAAGAGAGAGTGTAAATTGAGTTTAGGTGCATTAAGAGCTTCAAATTGGTTGTTCATGGTAGTTGGGGTATTGATGATAATGACAATCTTGTAATTACTTGAAGTGAGGGTGAAAGAGTAAAAATGCCATTTTCGGAAAAAAAAAATTTGATGGCATTTTCGTGAATTATATGAACTTGTGGAGTGGATAGGACAAAAGAAAAATCCAAGAAAATCATGAGTTAGTTTTAGATTTGATTTTGAGTTTTGAGTCAATCTTGCAACAAAACCTTTTATATATCTGTAGAGAAGATGTATAATTGTTATTTACATTTATAATAAAACTTGTTTTGATCATTTTGATTTCTGAAAACTAGTTTGGGAACAAAAACTTGTTTTGAGGCTATTTGAAGTCATTTATCGTATATATTTGTTGAATCTGAAATTTGAGAAAAGACATTACGTGTGAAAGAGTTTTTGTTTGCTACGACATTTTCTTCTTGCAATGAAGGTCCTTCCTCAAAAAACGAAATGGAGGCAAAGAAGATTTGTTTTTTATGTTTTAAGATTTTCAGGCTAAAGATAGTTTGGTTAATTTCTATTTAGTTTAATTGTATTTTTTGGAAATGGTAAGTAACTAACAGAATTTTTAAAAGTGGTATTATAAAAGATGTACTTTTAAAAAATTCCAAAGGAAAATATAGAAAGATATGATTTGAATCTGACCCAAAAATTGACTACTGAGTATTATTTCTATGGGCAAGATAAAAATACAAGTTGTGAAAAGGTTACATTTACAGTAAAGAATAGAACCCGAGTGTACTTATTAAAGCAACAGAAAGTGACTTTCTTCACTCCACTTAATTTTTTATTTTATTTTCTACGGATCCATGAGTAATTCTTTTTTTTTACATTTTTCTGTTTAGTTCCACACGCCCGAGTATTTTCTGTATTTCTATTTTCAAATTGCTACTACTTAACTTGCATTGTGATGTATCTATCTATAATAATAAAGTCAGCTTATGATATTTCCTCTTGCCTCCACGTCTTCAAGGAAATGGGTGGTTTTCTTGACACGTGTCATCACTTCTTTAACGCTGTATGATTTCGGGTCTTTCATGTGCGGCTTTAATTAAGAGGATAAACCCATCAAACTCTTTATGTGAGGCAATACAAACAAATAAGAAAATTATAATACGAGATCTTGGTTTCTCGGAGATGAGAAACGGAACCCCATCATTTCGTTTCCTCTCAACTCATACGGTGGAGGCAATCAATACTTTCCACTATCTTCTCTACAATTAAGATTTCTCACCTCCCCTCTAAACTGAAGCGACTATATATATGTTGAGAAGGTAGTCCATACTATTCGAAAGGCTTCATGAAATCTGTCACACCCGGTTTTTTCAGGATATAATAAATAAATAAATAAAAGCGGAAATAAAATAATAATAATATCAAAATACAACCGAAATAATAATAATAATCACCATATCATAATATAAAAGTTAATACAATACCATAAGTCAAACTGAAAATACTGATAACAACATAAATCCGAAAGTCTGAGATAGGAAATAACATAAACGATAAAAGTCCAAATGCCTAAAAGCCCGATAACGATAAAAGCGATAGAAGCCCAAAATCCTAATAGCACTGGTCTAAAAATCACTCATGCTTGTCGGTCTCACCTGAAAGGGAAAGGAAGGAGGGGTGAGCTACAGGAGAATCACCCAGTGAGGTATGAGATGCTAAACCGCAAACCACTGACTCAGTTCATAGCACTACAACTATGTAGGCCTAGCTCTAGCATGAGACAATCACGGTGCCTATTACACCACACAGAACAAACATATGCCTATTGCACCATACAATGACAAACAATGCGATGATAGTACATAGCTATTCTCTGCACCCCGCATTCTCCTCATAAGGATATACGTATAAAACTCTCTAGGCGTCGCTAGTACATTAGTCCACTCTGTACCCCCGCAATCCAAAAGGCATCGATAGTACAAACGTCTTTGTACCCTGCAATCTCCACAAACAAGGCGTAGCTAGCACGGACGTCATGTGCCCCCGCAATCCACAAACATAGGCAGCCGGTACAGACGTCTCCGTACCCCGCAATCCCCACACATGGACTCGCATATATATATATATAACCGTTCTTAACATCAATCATTTCACACAATCCTTGAATCCTCAATTATCCTATTTCCGGTTTAACAATCAATAATAATTAAAAAAAACAAGACTCGATTCACAGAGACTGATCATGTTTCGAAACTAGACTTTCCATAACGGTAGTACTAAACTAGTTCGGGATTTAAACTGAGAAACTCTCACCTTAGCAATGAAGAGAAGTGGTATCTATGAACTTCAGATGCTCAAATAGACTCCAAATCTGAAACACAAGCGAAAATTCGAGCGGTTTAAAACAGGTATGGTCAATGTCTAGAGAAAAGTCAATCCGCTGGTCAAAGGTCAATCCGGTCAACCCTTGACCAGAAATCAATTTGACCTAACCAATCGGTTTACCCAAACTGATTTTGAATTCAATTGAACCAGATCCTAATTAATTGCAATTCGGTTTACTCCTAACCAAAATTAATTTCCAATAACCAACTGGTTTAACCTAACCAGCCCAAAATCGATTTAGACCAATTAAACCAGTCAAACCACCGGTTGACCGAGTCACCGAGTTGACTCACTGAGTCGACTCAGCCGAGTTGGACGAGTCACCGGCCAGTCGCCGGTGGCGATGGAAGAGGGACGGTGGCTTACCGGAAAAAGCTACCGGCGGCGAAGGAGCGGCGGACTGATGGCGGCCGAGCACGGCGGCTCCGGTGAACGGCGGTCGGAGACAGTGGCGCATGGCCAGAATGCACGGCGGCTCCGGTGGACTGCGGCGGCGCGTGCGTGTCACGCTCGCGCTGATGCGAAACTTTGGAAGGCTCTATCGGCTTCGTCCGGGCTCCGATTACAGCATGGTCGGTGGCTACGGCTTCGTCTCGACGAGAGAAACACGATGGTGGCCTTGCATGCACGAGATTCTCAACGGTTAGGGAGATATGGTCGATTTACTAAAACGGCCAAAACTGAAAGCATGCGATTTCGGCGGTTACCTAGGCTGACGATCGGTGGTAATGAACTCAGCTTGGTCATGGCGTGCGGTGGCTCCAGCAACGATAACTCTCTACAATTCATCATTCCTATTTCTCTTACTTCTCTCTTCTCTTTTCCAATTTTCTTGATGTTTTGGAGAAAACAAAGTGGATAGAGTTGAGTTTTTATAGAAAAATAAAGTGGGCTTCTGGGAATGGATTTGGGCTTCGACTTGAACTCGCTGGGCCAGAATTTGGGTCATTTCAAAATCATTATCATAAACCCTATAAACAGAGCATCCACCGATGGCGATTAACCAGCTCCACTTTTCCGATTTGAAGGACGGATGTTGTAAGAAAACAGTTGTTGCACAGCTTCTGCGATTTGGGATGCGAGGAATTTAAAGAAAGTGGGTGAGCATCTCGGGCTGGACCTGGTTTTTCTTGACAACAAGGTATCGACTATTTAACTTCCTTCTTTAATTAGTTTTAGATATTTTTTGGTTGTGGAGATGATGGAGCCGACTGTTATTATTCTAAGAAAAAACTTCATGTTTCAGAAAAATGAACAGCTTATGGCTTTGGCTAATACAAACGTGGATTTTCCGGGTATGTTTAGCCACTCATGCTTTTCCCGTTCTCTAACAATGATTGGCTGCAACTACTTCCTTCCGTATTAACAGTTTGTTACAAATATTCTCTTGCAGACGTTTTTGGTGATGTTTGTGGCATCAAGACCACCTTGACAAGGAGAATCAGGCCATTCAATGTGTTATGGTACGTAAGCTGATGTGTATTGTTTCAAAGTTAATCGTTGATGTTCTATTTAGGTTGGTTAATGTCGTTACTGTCATGATAAACCTAAACGACCTTCTGTATGTGTTTGTGAGTTTGGCATGATTGTATATCAGCTTCATCAGAAACTTGAGGGGAGTTTTTATTTAGTAGGTTATATGGATCTTATGATGGTAGCTGCTCCACAGCTTCCAAGTATGGAAGTGTGAAGAAAATTGAACAAGTAACTCTTGCTGAGCTGAACAACTACGTTCTTAACTCTCCACCACAGGTTGGTGAACTCCATTCGTTTTTAGCTCATAAACATGATCCCCACGTGCTTATAACTTTCCTCCTCATGTGGTTCATGTACACTGCAAAGTTTCTTTGTACTGCCGAGGTCGGTGACATTGACACCACTAATGGATGGTGCTACTTCTCCTACTCTAAATCCTACCAAAAACTGCAGCGTGGATTCACGTCTTTCACATGCGCATGGTGCATGACGACACTGGCGCATGACGACACTGCAGTTTGTGCTGTGAGGTATTTCGGTCGAACTTATATTTAAGATTTTCTTGCCAGACTATATACGCATGTTCAACCAATAATCACTTACACAATCCACTATTTAGCCACCGTGTTCAGATGGTGTTCACAGATCGCAACAGACTCAGCCGTCTTCGTTTTTTTTTAACGGTGAAATAAGAAGATGACCAATGTTCTCATCGCAGAGGTTGCTCAACTCATGGTATTGTCTGGACGCCCCTAATATCCTTCTCAGTTTAAGCAGCCTACATGTTCTTATGTTAGTTTTTGTCATTTTCTAAAATAACACAGAGCGCGAGTGAATCTCTCCAGCAAGCAGCACTCCCACGATGTATCCAAGATATTATCGTGCAGAATTTGAACTTCCAGTTTAAGCTCTCTGAAATTCATTTCTCCTCCACAGTGGTACGTATTTTTTACACCAACCATTGTCCATATGTGCCTAATTTTTTGGAGTAGGTGTGTATTAATCTATGTGGATTAAACATTACTATGTCCAAAATATGCCTAACATTAATTCATGTGAATTAGAACTGATTGGGAAGTGATGACTACCCAGGTGACGACATGCTTGGTGCTGTCAGGCAAACTCTAAAGCCAACTCTTGTGCTGACCAAGAGTATCTCAGAAAACAACACATGAGTTAATGATAAGTCTGGTTGACCATCACTACAACCTTCTCAGACTGATGCGGTCGTAAGCTCTGCTGCTGATGAAGCTTTTGCTTCCAAGAAAGCTCCAACGTTTAAGACGGCCTGTTACACTTAAGTATTCTAATCAAAGAGGTTAAGCACTAGAGACAGAGTTTGCAGGCGCATTATCTATCTAAATTTAAAAGTTTGAGTTCAATAATAAAGTAATACTTTTCTTTTTAACGAACCCAACATGATCTGATTAATGTTCGGTTGAGTTTTAATTTCAAAACTTTAGTTTCAATGGTATCAGTTTAAGATATATAATTGGGAAAATTGTATCTCATGTTGTCTCGATTTCGGGAACACCAGAAATCAGAAACTAAGATAATAACCGTCCTATTTAGTTCAACCTGATGAAGTTTGGATTCATGAAATTTAATTCCACATCTATCCTGTGCAGGTGTAGACAAGAGACATTAATCCACAAATCAGCCATCTTTGAACAACTAAGAACTCTGTGAACAACTAAGAACTTTGCAACTAAACTATGTCAATAATAAAAATTGAATCCATGTCTGACCTTAATTTCAAATTCCTAGTTATACATTTGGGAGAGAAGAAGTGAACTAACATTGAAGGTTCAAGTAATTTTTTTTTTCAAAAAAAACATCTGTATGCGGTTTGGTTCATCTTAATTTTTAGATTATTAATGGTTACACTACATTTAAGTTATTTTGGCTAAATTATTTGAACCAATGTAATACTTTATTAATTTATAACACTATTTTTTTATAAAAGAACTTTCAGTTAACATGAGGAAAATTTCCTACAAACAATTTTGTTATAAAAAAGGTAAAACAAATGCTAAACTAATTTACAAACATAATTAGTAAAACACTTAAAATTAAAGAAAAAATCATTATAAATTAAAAATCTATATAAAATATATTATAAAAAATCATTTGTTGTTACATAATATATATATCAACTATTATTTGTGACATTATTGAGCTATATATATATGACTTCAAAATATAACTTCTTATGATTTTATTACATTATATTATATTTTCAATTGATTTAGCTTGGAGATGGATTCATTTATTATCATGATAAAATTAACTATTGTAATAGTATTTAAATTATAATCTTAAAAATAAAATAAAAATATTTGTTATTCGTACTTTAGATTTTTCTTGACTATATCAAAGTGAAATAGAAATAAAAAAATATATAAATCATTACATTTTTCTTAGCTTTTTAATAATTTCATAATTTTGTGTTCTTTAACAAAAGAAATTTTAGTGGTCCTTTCAACTCAAACTAAAAAGCATATTTTATTTATTATTGCGATTTAAAATAAATTTCCAATAAAAATGTAAAATTTAAATATGTTTGATAAATAAAATGGACATATTTTTCCGATCAATAAAATTAAATTATGTATTAATATAAAATATTTTTAGTGTAAACTCACGTGTCCTAACCACTAGTTTACTACTAATAAAGACTCGTTAGCACATGGGATATACCCCCAAAACGTATTTTCCAAAAGTTCCTGATATATTAAATTAGAGTTTAGAAAACTTATTGCACAATAATTCTGGCTTTTTGGCCAGAAGCATAATGTTCCTGATTTTCCAAAAGTTCCTGATTTTTAGGGGGGGAAGAGACACCCTAAAAATAATTCTGGCTTTGGCCAGAAGCATGATGAAAACTTATTGCACAATAAGAGCTGATTTTTATAATAAATAAAAAATAGAGAGCCCATAATTTACAACGTTACATGCCTCTATAGCTTCTGGCACCCAAATCATTTTTATAATCTTCCAGAAAATAATTAATTAAGAAAAAACTATTCGAGTATACTTAACCCGGAACCACCTATTCCCACTTTTTCTGCCTATTAAGTAAAACTAAATCAGCCTCTGTGCTTTGCTTTGCCAAGATTCTGAACCGATAATGAAGAGGATCACCAACATAAAGAGATAAATAGTCACTACCAATTCGATGCTTGACTGCACAGAGAATCAAGGCAAATCTTGGCTAACTCCGGTATGCTGTCTGATGATCCTGTTGATTGTTCTGTGCATATCATTAAGAATCAAAAGGAACACCGAATCATCCCGAGAGAGAGAGAAGAGAACAAAATATCACTCAGAATCTGAGTCAATGGAGAGGAACATCCGAGGTCTTACAGAACGCTTCTGGCGAGGAAATGAAAATGGCTTATCTGATCTTTGCCTCTTTGCCTTGTTGTTGTCATTCATACCCAAAAGCAACGAAGCTGCAAATACGCACCAACAGTCAGTAAGTGTACCACATGAACTACACATATAGAATGGACATCGTCAAAGATAAATGATTAGCTAAAAGCTACATTTAGAAACTAAAACAGATCTTTCTCCATCCATTGTTTACAATAAAATGAAGAAAAATAGAAACGCAACATCGTGAAAAGGATCCACATTTACAGGGCCCTTGATGGTTGCAGGAAAGCATATATAATTTGTCTTAGTCAGGGAACGCACCAGTCTCTGTCGTAGCATCCATACAACCTTCCCTTGTCGACATCTGCTGGTTTGAGTTGAGCCCGTTTGCAGAAGTAGCCTCGCCATGATTCCCACCAGCGCTATCGCCTAGCCTTAGCGAGATCCAGTCATCACTGCGGATACCATTTGACATATCAGCTTGGTTTATAAAACCATTCTGAGCTGAAGCATCTGGTTTCGTTGGCAAAAATATTTGAAGTGAAGGATCGTCTCTACCAAATGCAAGAGGATTGTCAACTAGGCCTCCATCGTTCGCCACTGCTTCAGATGCCATTGATGTCTCAGGAGCCAAGGTGTAATCTCCATTTATTTCAGGACCACAGTTTAGTGGGCCGCCATGATGATGCAAACCAAGTAAACCTTCTGAAACGTCAGCATCAGATCCGAACAGTGGGAACAGAGGCGCTTCTGGAGTTTCAGAAGGAAATGGCCAAAGGGGCGTAACAAACTCATCATCATCGTTGAAACCACCTAGGCGTGAGCTTCCCCCAGCCATGGTGTGTGGGTCCTCATTATATGAGTTAATGATACCAGAAGGGTTCAACGGAAAATTCACCCCACCATCAGTTCGACAACCACTGTATGAAGGTCCAGGAGTAGTGATTACTACATCGTTATCTTCATCAGAATCACTTAGAACAATAACATCATTGTTCACATCCTCTCCAGCTTGGTTTCTGTCAGGAATGTTATAACTTGAATCAACATTCATGGAAATGGAATCAAGTTCAATGCCATTGGTTCCAAAGTCAAAGGATCCAATAGCATCCTGGCTTACGCTTGCATCATCACCATCCCGACCACTTCCAGTAGCACTACTACTCATCGGTACAATATTCTTGTCCTGATACCCAACCTTATTACTGGAAGAAAAGCCATTTGTATTAGGTTTCCTAACTTCCCAGACGCCATTGCGATTCTTCCTTATGCCAAGTTTCAGAGGAGTTGGACCATCTGAGAAACCTTCTTGTTTAACCGGAATCAACGTTTCCATCTTCCGCTTAACCTCATCAGCAGAGGGGCAAAGGCTACCATCGGGTAAGTGCCACTGAGAGAGCTCTCTCTCTTTTTTGGACTTTACACGCCAAGAACCATCAGGTTTCACTTCAATTTCAGTCACATCTTCATCACAATGCTTCATCTGTCGTGCAGGAAGAGAATAATTCAATGACGTGGATACAAAGATTCATTATTTTTTAGTGTATTCCCCAAAAGTATACCTTAGAAGTGATACGGTTAAAATAAGGATCCACGATTACATGTTCAACTGAGTAGTTCTTCAAACAAATAGGGCACTGCCACTGCATGTTAACAAGGCAACAGAACAAACAAAGTCAGAAAACAAGATGAATAACCAAATGTTTAGACAAGGATAAGAAACCTGCCTTTCTGGAACGTTGATTCAACTCCACAAACACCTCAAGGTCAAACCCGCCCATGTGCACACAGGGTAAAAATCTCCCAGCAACTTTTATCCTAGAACCGCTCATCTAATGAAGATAGTAAGCATCAGTTACTTGACTGCAATAAGTAAGAAAACTGAGCTACAAGCTATTAGTAACTTACAGGACACCGAAGGTTGACACCGAAGAAATCAGCAACAACTTCAATGTCACTATCACTGTCCGCATTATCATCTCCACCTCCACCTCCAATGCAGCGTCGTACACGTGCTAGAGCATCTTCAAACGTCTCCCCTTTAGTTTCTTCTGGAATTAAATTTAGAACCTAGATGGGAAAAGTGAGTGAGTATTGAAGCCACAGACGACAAAAGGACAGGAAATTTGAAATCTGACAAACATATTTTGTGGGAAAGTATGTTGCCAGTGCCAATTTAATTTCGTGCTTTCTATATTCAAAAGATCCTTAGGTTTTTTTTTGAACATTTATGTCTTTATTACCCGCCATAGACGGGCCAAACATTTCGAATATTTCTCATGCAGTATGTGTGACCAGTACCTGTTGTAGAGTCCGGCGCTTCACAAGTCTAACTCCAAAACAAAATCTCCGACTGTCACCTCCGCTCAAGATTATTCTGTTAATCCCATCCCTAATATAAGGTTTGATCTGCCAAAATAGCAAAATGAGATGGTAACAAATTACACTACTGATTCCAAGACTTTCAATGTAAGAGATCTACTCCTATATTTCAGTCAGAAGGGTTAGGGATAAAAAAAAAAACATACAGTAGGTCCATCGTCGCGGCCGTTGGCCCCCAAAAGCTGTGACCCAGGTCGGCTAATCGGGCGTACAAGCATACCTATGAAATGATAAGGTGTATCATGAATCGCATATCAGAAAATATAAAGCATTCTTATTGAATACAATCAGAATAACAAGAAAACTAACACATTCCCTATTTGAGAGGATGTCACAGTCATACCATTGATCTGCAGTTCAGCAACTTGGGGCCACTGCATCCTAAAGACAACTTTGTCATTCAAAAGCATACACCAAGCCTAAACAAAAGTAAAATTCCAGTTAGAAACGTATACGTAGGTACAGTTTTACATGTTTGAGTACTTTTGCAAAACCCAACCTGAACATCGTACTCTTGTTTGGCCAACAAGTCCTTGTCTGACCTTGTGATTTGAAATGTTCTCTCAACACTCTGCATTGGGGTTGTACTGGAAAAGTTTTGATCGGAGCGTTAGAATAAACAAAAGGTGGTAACAGTTTTTTTTCCAGTTCAAAGTTAACAGACTAGCAGAGCCGTGATCTGAGACTTAGCTCACCACTATTACCCCTTCCTAAAGAAAGGCAAAGACAAGCGAAAAGTAAAGTACTAAATTCACACAATGCAGATGGATTATTAGTGAGCGCTTTATTGCAGAACATTGGAGGAAACAAAAACATGAACATATATAATGCGGGATGAACCAAATGGTGATGCATCCATCTAGGATAGCTTATCTAGTACTTCGGCTTTATAAATTAAAAAAAAAAAAAGTTAAAACAATTTTAACGTCTATAATGAGAGCAATACGGAAAATATGAAGTTCTTACCCATCAGATGAGATGGTAGTTGGAGTAAACCTCACTGGACAAAGTGGATGTGCCACTGTAACCAAAAACCTGCACAAGGAAAACCATGTAGGAGACAACCGTGAAACACAATCCTAATGGATAGCGAAAATTGTTAAGAAGCAGAACTTACGGGTCAGCTCGTGTAAGTCGACAGACTTCACAATAAAAGATTTCAGGAAGCGGCGGATTTGCATCCATAGACTTTTCAGGGACAATAACACAGCCAACATGCTCCCAAACATGGCATCTTGGATCCTCACACTGAAACCGAAAAGAGAACATAATTCAGCATCACAAACTGAACCAACAGTAATACACATCAGGTCTATCGGTCAAACAGCAATAGACGCACTGAGTTTTACCTGTATCATTGAGTCAGTCTCCAGAGAACTTCCACAAACACATCGAACTTTCACTTCTTGTCGAAAGGAATCTTCAGGCTCTCCCTTGACTTTGGTATCTGAACTTACTTGTCCTTTTGATGCTAAATCACTTGCCCCAGATACTTGCATTTTCCTATGGAACACAAAAATAAATAAAAAAAAAAAACATTGTGGTAACAACGAACCGCAATTCAACCAAGAAATCCACTGTAAGAAACGATCCCTCACCTGTATGTATCATCCACTAGTTTTGCAACGTCTTCCCTCGCCAATGTATTCTTTTTAGACCACAACCTGGCAGCTGTCCATATGAAACGAAGACAGAAGTGAGTTTTTTTTTAATACACAAAGACATGAATAAACAAAAGAGAAGTGGTTCAATTAACCTTGTCCATCAGAAACAAGCGTCAAAACCCGCTCAACAAGATCCTGTTAACGAAAAAAAAATCAAAAGGAGATTAAAAAAAAAAAAGCAGATACTTCATTCACAATGGCAATACTCAAGATGGCACTACGGCTATTTAACAGTGCCCTGTGAGAGCCACAAACACAATCAGCAGAAAGATGATAACCTGTTTCTTCCCCTGTTTCGAAAGTCCAAGCTGAGTGAGCACATCCTTGAGCTCTTTTATCCTAAAAGATGAAAGTTTCTCCTGCAACACACGACCACAACAACCAACAAGAACTAAACTTTGAGAACATCCACTAATAACAATCAAAACAAAAGAAGAAGAAAAACAAAGCTTCTTGAAAACATGCGTTCTAAACACATATCAAACCACAACGCATCATATAAAGCATCGATCTCTCAGACGATAAAAAATACCTTACAGCTAGCTTCCAAATCCATGTCGTGAACCACCAGACACAAACAAGAAGCAAAAAGCTCTGCGTTCTAAATTTCACAAAATCAAAACAGAAACCAAGGGATCGGAGACTGATGAGAAATTAGGGTTTTCTATAGGTCGATAAGATTTTCCACCCAGGAAAAAGGAAAAAGAAAAGATGGATCCCCTCTCAATCTCAACGAGAGGAAACGCACACAAAAGAAAGGGTAGCCCGGACCAGTCGTCGATTATTCTAATCCGGTTTAGTCACGCGCAATACGTCCGGGTTTAGTTTCCGTGCGGCCCCCCCCCCCCCACCAAAAGTTGACGCGTTCTTTTTTTATAATTGACTTTCGTTTTCGTCTTCTTTCTCTCTCTCTCTCTCTCTCTCTCTCTCCACCCACTATTTAATTTAGATTTTACAATCTAAACGGTGCAGTTTCGTTGGTCTTCTTATCGAAATTTCCTTGATGACACCAGCCGTTGGATCAACCGGCCCGGTTTATAATACTTTTCTTCTATTTGCTTTCTAATCTCCCGGTTTATAGTATCTCAATGCAATTTGGAAGTATTACTTTTTTCAACTAGGGTTGTGTGCATCATATGCGTACCCCATTACTCGGTCAAATTTGGTAGGTAATATATACCTGAATTCCAAAAAATATTGATATCTAAATGTAAAAGGTCATTCTAGAAGAGCGTGCTATTCGATTCAGTGATTATCTGTATCTAAAATTTCTACAGTTGTATTTTATTTTTTTTTTTTTTTGAATTATACACAGTTGTATTTTAAACAATACACAGATTCTTCTCTTACACGGTTAACCTCCTTCATGTTGATATAGTTAAAACAAAAATTATACTATATCATAAAAATATCTTATGGTAGAGAACATTTGTCTATAATTATTTACGCTTTAATTTGTGGGCTAAAAATGTGGTTTAATCGTTATCATGGGCCGAGCAGGTTTTTTTTTTTATTTTCCGTCGCTCTCTTAATCCAACATAAGCAAGACCGCAAGAAGGTGGTACGTAATTGGCGGAAAGGGAAATCTGGAGGAGACTTTAGCTTTTTAATGTTGTTGTTTGGAAAATCTTAACGTGTAGCTTTTGTGCTAAAATTTCACTAATAATTATAACTACTTCCACATCTATGGCTACTTTGAGGATATTACATGTCATTCCAGCAGGTTACTGAATTATGTAGTACGTTCTCGTGTACAAGTCTGATATATTTTTTGTATAATCAAAAACTTAGAACTAGATTTTCATTTATCTACTTAGTGAAGATTCTTGAGTCTTTGGAGATGGTATCTTATTTAATTCGTTTTTTGCTTCCAGTGGAAACTATTTAACCTTTGAGCTAAGCGCATGATGTTGATAGTATTCACGGAATTGTCAACCTTTTCGTCTAAACCTTTCAATAGGCCCCTTGTCAAAGACAAACAAACAAAAAACTAAAGAAAATATTTTTTTTTCTCTAATGGATGAGAGAATCAAACACCAAAAATGTGTATTCTGCAATACAATTCATACGTTGATAAGCTTTTCTTGTAGTTTTCAGACTGAGGATGTGCTAATCTTCAAGAGCACGCCCATGAGAAAACTAAACAAATTAAGACAAAAACAACTTTGAGAAAAGAGCAGGAACCAGATTGTCGTTTATAGTAAGGTGATCCAGAGGCTCAAGCCAAGGTCATGTAGTGACCAATCCTTTAACTTATTGCAATGTAAGTACAGTGAGAATATTTATAGATGACCATGTTACTTAAAGAAAGAAAGAAAAACAAATACGGCTTGAAATGGTATGCATCATTTGTTAGAGTGAAAGGTAATATTACAATATTAAACTGCAGAATGGTTTAACCGAATTACCTTGAAACTTCGAACTGTATCTCTCTGCTTTTAGACGCATTATATAAGGATTGCTACGTAGGAGAGATACCGTCACCATCTTCTAAACTCTTAAGAAGAAGTGATGGCGCTATCTCTCCTGCGAAGCGAACCTTTATTTGCAGTTTCCAAGCCATTGAAGAAGCAAGAACACTCATGATGATTCTGTATATATATGTGTGCAAGTGTAAACACTCTATTAGATTCATCTCATCCATGTATATATATCCAATGGTTTTCAAGAGAGAAAATATATACTATCACAATCGTTGCTCTTTAGTTGTCGTTTAGTTTGCCGCTTTCTTTGTGGCTACAATCAAATGAACTATTATCTCAAGTGAGGTCATCGTTTTCACGTCATGTCCAATTATTTGACATTACCTTTCACCTCCAAGGTGCTCTATCAATTTGATTATATTTCTTTTAAATCTTTGTCTATAGGTTTTGCTCTTCAATTTATTTGAGCTCTTGGTTTTGCATTTGTTCTCAGATGTTACATATATACAACGTTCACTGACAGTGGCGAAAAATCTAGCAAGGTTTTATATGCATATGGAGGGGAAATGCGACATAAAGACCTTGGTTTTGCATCAAGGTCTCAAAAAACATTGACGTCTGATCCTTGTATAATGGTTTGTACTTTGTACTCCGAGTAGCTCCTGGATTGTCACTCTGTGGCACAACTTGAGCCATTGTATCGCTATGGCACTTATCCATACCAACTAAGATTTACACAATTCTATTTGTAAGTATAATCTCATAAAACATTCTTTGAAATTTTTCACTATCACAATATTATTTTAGTAGTCTTTTTCTCTCTTGCAAAACATTGCAAGATTGGTTCAATCATCAATTCTATTAAATGGTATTGGATGAATGATGGTTCTGCTTGATATGTCTCTCGTACTGTGTAATAAATGGTGACAGTGACGTCAAAACTAACGTGGCTGTGTTTAAGACTCTGCTTGATATAGAAGTTAAAGGTGGAATTAACGTTATTAAACAAGGAACTCTTAAACAAGTTGGTTGTTTGACAAAAAAAAAAAAAAACAAGTTGGTTTTAGAGAACAAGTTGAGGACTTGGACGATTTAACAATCGAGACTGCATTGATTCTCGCGAAGAAAAAGGAAAACTGAAAAGCGTTATTGTCCTTGTCCTAATTTTATTTATCAAATGCAAGTGAGAGAAGAGAAGGAAAAAAAAAGTTAAAAAGGAGCAAGAAGAAGAATCCAAAACTTTGGGTTGTCAATTGTCATGGGACTCATGAGGAGAAAAGCGGTAAAGTGAAACCGATATTTTTACTTTCACCGCTACTGAAATCATAGGATGTGACTGGTCGGAATTGTATATTCAGCCATACTATTATTTTCAATTGATATTAGTTAAGTTTCACTAATTAATACAATTAGATATGTTTATTGTGTAATTTGATATATTCCAAATAATTAAAAAAATAAAAAGTTATAAAAGTAGTTTCTTAATTAAACTTCACTAAAAACGGAGTATTATAATAAAAATATCAATACTATACCTTAATGAAAGATTTAGTCAAGTAAGTTACAAAAAAAAAAAAAAAGATTTAGTCAAGTATCTTAATGCATTTGAATGGGTGAACAAGAAGATACTATACCTACTGCTACTACTAATTAATTGCACAGACAACAAGACAAAAGTCTTATATCTCGTGTATTACAATACCAAAGTGGATAGTATTAACTACATGGTACGACAATATATAATCTATAGACTCCTTAATCCTTTCCCAATTCAATATATCGTCTTATGTTTCTCTTTCTTTAGGTCTCTCCCAAATTCTTGAATCTACAGAGAAAAAGAAATGCTTTCAACAACTCTTAGTGGCAACTATGGCTTCCCTCTTTGCATCTCTGGGATCTCTCGGCAGCTATCTCTCACCAAAGAGTAAAATATGTTTCCTCTCTTCATCTTTTTTCTTGAGATCTCCTCTGTTTTTTTTTTTTTTTACTTATGTTTGTCTTCTTTTTATGTTGAAGAATGGCAGATCATGACAAGAGGAGGAAGGTGATGAAGAAGAAAAGGAGATCAGAAGGCAAAGGTGAATCCAGGAGAAATGGTGCAGAAGAAGAAATGGGTGTGGAGAGATTCCATGAGCAATTATGGCTCCAAGAGATGAGAGAGAGTGAAGATGTTAGAGATCTAGTTGCTTTATTCCAAGATCTAGGGTCATGGAGCTTTTCTTCTCACACAGCTAAAGCTGCCTAAAAGAAACCCCCAAAACTCTCTTAGATCTCACTGAGATGTTGCTTGTTGTAAAACTGCAGATCAAAAAATCTATAAAAATATTCCTGAATGTTTCCACTGTTGTTGTTGACACGTTTATTTGTCCTTGGTGTGGTGATGTTTTGGTGCTTGCTGCCTCTTTTGGCATCATCCCTCTTTATTTTGGTTTTTAGTTCTTAGCTCTCGTGAACTTTAATAATTTATTTAGTCAAGGCTAATTAATTTTGAAGTTTGTTTGCTTATCGTTGTTAAAACTATCTTTTGGTTCAAAAGCATTGTAATTTGTTAGAGCATCATTAACAATGCGTATCCTTAATATTTTACTCATTAAATACTCTTTTGGGTATTATTGATGAACAAGAAAATGACGAGTGTCTCGGACGGGTTTCTCAAACAAAGATGCTCTGAAGTTCCTTTAAACGACAGAACATGGCTGGGTTTAAGCTAAATCAAAAAGAAGCAACTTAACAAGGCATTCAATAACAAAGAAAATTAATTTGTAGCAAAACGAAACACTAGGCAAAATTATCCAGAAACTGCATAATTGTAACCCATAAGTCTCAGAGATATAATAAAAAGGAGGTAGAGATGAGAAAGTAACAGAAAATAAAAGAACAAAGGCTCAAACGCCATCAAAGTTTTTTTTTTAAAGCAAAGAAAACACAGAGACGAGAGAAGTCTCATCATTTTGCTCCCTTCTTCACTGCGGCCTTGGTCACCTTGGCACCGGTTGGGTCCTTCTTGTCAACGCTCTTGATGACACCAACAGCAACGGTCTGCCTCATGTCCCTGACAGCGAAACGTCCCAATGGTGGGTACTCTGAGAAAGTCTCGACAACCATGGGCTTGGTCGGAGTCATCTTAACCATACCAGCATCACCATTCTTCAAAAACTTGGGCTCCTTCTCGATCTCCTTACCAGATCGCCTGTCAATCTTGGTCAAGATCTCAGAGAACTTGACTGCAATGTGGGACGTGTGGCAATCGAGGACTGGGGCGTATCCGTTACCGATCTGACCAGGGTGGTTCATGATGATGACCTGGGATGTGAAGTTGGCAGCACCCTTGGCAGGATCATCCTTGGAGTTGGATGCAACATACCCTCTCTTAAGATCCTTGACAGCAACGTTCTTAACATTGAACCCAACGTTGTCACCTGGGAGTGCCTCCACAAGAGACTCGTGGTGCATCTCAACAGACTTAACCTCGGTGGTCAACCCTGAAGGAGCGAAGGTCACAACCATACCGGGCTTGAGCATACCGGTCTCAACACGTCCCACTGGCACCGTTCCAATACCACCGATCTTGTAGACATCTTGAAGTGGGAGACGGAGGGGCTTGTCTGAGGGCCTCTTGGGCTCGTTGATCTGGTCAAGAGCCTCAAGGAGAGTTGGTCCCTTGTACCAGTCAAGGTTGGTGGACCTCTCAATCATGTTGTCCCCCTCGAATCCAGAGATGGGGACGAATGGGATTTTGTCAGGGTTGTACCCAACCTTCTTCAAGTAGGAAGACACCTCCTTGATGATCTCATCGTACCTAGCCTTAGAGTACTTGGGGGTAGTGGCATCCATCTGAGACCAAGATAAATAAAACACACTCGTTAGCAACAAACCACAATACAATTACAATAAATATACAAAAAACGAGAATTTAACTCACCTTGTTACAGCAGCAAATCATTTGCTTGACACCAAGGGTGAAAGCAAGAAGAGCATGCTCACGGGTCTGACCATCCTTGGAGATGCCAGCTTCAAAACCGCCAGTGGTGGAGTCAATGATGAGGACAGCACAATCAGCCTGGGAGGTACCAGTAATCATGTTCTTGATGAAATCACGATGTCCAGGGGCATCGATGACCGTGCAGTAGTACTTGGTGGTCTCGAACTTCCAAAGAGCAATGTCAATGGTGATACCACGCTCACGCTCGGCCTTAAGTTTGTCCAACACCCAAGCGTACTTGAAAGATCTCTTGTTCATCTCAGCAGCTTCCTTCTCGAATCTCTCGATGACACGCTTGTCAATACCACCAAGCTTGTAGATCAAGTGACCAGTGGTGGTCGATTTCCCAGAGTCGATATGGCCAATGACCACAATGTTGATGTGAAACTTCTCTTTACCCATAGCTGTATGATAAAAAAAAGAGAGATCAAACCATTAGAACAAGAACAATTAAACAATTCACATCAAGAACAAGTATAAGTTAAATCAACAATACAATACGGATCAATTGATGCAAAATCTTACAAAAATCTATGAAAATAAAATCATGAAATAAAGATCCAGCGATAATACATTAAATCTAACTAAATATGTAACATAATTAACATTACGCATCAAATGAATGATTCAACAACACAAATCAAGACAACACTAAAACAGTAGATCCCGGTGATTATACAGCGTAGCAGTACGCGAAGCTACTAGCATATCAGATTTTCAAAAATTCAGAGATATGATGTGAAAAAAAAAGTAAAATCTAAAGAGTAAACAAGACGATTCTCAGTACGATTTAATCAGAATCATCGTAATCTAATAATAGATCGATGAATAAACAGATCTTAAACTCCAGAATTGAAACAGTTAAACAGCATCTAGCAAGCGATAATCACAGTCAACATAGAGCTTATCATAAGGATCTGAGCAACGGAGATATATACAACGATACAGAAACAAAATCAATAATTCTAAGAAGATGAAGATCGTAAATCTATAGAGAGAGTTTTTCTCACCTGCAAGTAAGAATCAGAGAGGAGGACTTGCGGCTACGAAACTGAAATGAGAGCACACCCTAAGACTGAAACGAACGAAGGTACTTATAGCTACGAGCTTTAGGGTTTTCGCGTTTTCTCTGTGGTCCTAGTTTTCCCAATTTGCCCTTATGCGTTTGGGATCTTTTTTTTGAAAATTCTTTTCTCCAAGTGTTGGGTGCAAATCAGTACATGCCTGCAACTTTTTCAAAAATCGAGCATTTGCTATTCAACACAATGTGAACAAATTGATTACTCAATTAAATAAGAACAATTAATTTTCATAACGAATTTATTTAAGACGTGTTTATAGATAGTCAACTAAAATTAAGATGATTGAAATAAAGAATTGATTAAGTACTCTACTGAATGTTTTATAATTAATATACATATAAATGATACTCCCTCTATTTTTAAATATAAGTCGTTTTATAGCTATATACATAGATTAAGAAAATCATTAATTTCTTATATTTTCTAAACAAAACATCATTAATTATTTATCTAACCACAATTTAACCAATAGAAAAATAGAAGATATATTATCATTCGTCAGATAACATTAATTATTAATAAATGTTACATAGAAAATCGAAAACAACATATAATTTGGAAAAAAAAAGTTTCTCTAAAACAACTTATATTGAAAAACGGAGGGAGTAATATGGTATGAGGATTACCTCAGACATTGGCATACACAGTAGATAGAACCTCTATAAATTAATACTCAATAAATTAATAATCTCTATAAATTAATAAATTTCGTCGGTCCCAACTTGGACCGGTGTGAAATATGACACAAATCGATAAAATAATAAGATAATATTGTTTTTAAAACTCACGTAAAGATATAGTCCCATTAAAATCATAAATTAATAATCTATATCTATATATTTTTTTATATAGGTACAAACTAAACATATATTGTTGGTTTTATATTTACAATGAAAATACTTTTATTTTCTTAATATTTTAATATATTTTGATAATATTTAGTAAAATTATATCCAAAATCACATAACAATTCTATGAAACATAAAAATATACACCAAATAAGATAATAAAATAATATGAAAGTCAAATTTAAGTAATTTATATACGATAGAATCAAATATTTTCTTATTTTATTAATAAAAATAGAAAAAATCTAAAAGAGAAAAAAAAAAATTAATATTTCTATAAATTAATAAAATTTTAAAGTTCCTAACATTATTAATTTATAGAGGTTCTACAAGGTGTGTATATATACAACAACATAATAACATTTCGTTGGAAACACAGTAATATCGGAATTAAATTGTTGTATACAGGTACAAATCCATCTTGGTACGCAGAACCACCCTAATCAAATCACGGTTTTAATGTAAGAACTAAATGAAGAGGGAGGCAAATGTTCAAGGACTAAACAAACACATGTAAGCACTTAGTTTTCGATGAAAGCCATCAAAATCCCTTATATATTAATTGAAAAACATTACAACATTATTTTGTATCCACGTATCACCATAAAAATGAAATTCAAAATTCTTAGAGAAATAGGTTGATCCATCTTAATTTATATTATACTTTTTATTAAATTAACTATTAAATTGATAAATAGTGTACAAAAGAATATTCTCACACTTTCCTTAAATAAAAGCTACGGAATTGCCTAATATAATTAACGTATATATGACAATTAATGATTATGAATAATAAATATTTGATAATAATTTTTGTATTTTAACTTTTTTTTATTTAATTTTATATTATTAAAAAATATTAAACAACCACATTAACTATATAATAAAAAATTAAATTTTTTATATGTTATATTTTGAATTTTTAAAACGACTATAAATGATTAAAAACGTTAAATGACTCACACTAAAATTTTGTGATCAATGGTTTAACATTTTTTGGTAATAACAAAATACAAATGATCATAAATAGTATGAATATGAAGTCTCATTTACTAGAAATTCATATTATATAATAATATAGTTTAAAATTAAACTATATAACATAGAATAATACTTAAATATGAAAATTTCTAAATCTGTATTGAAAAATTATTGAAACCTTAATATTTTAATTTTGAAATTTGCATTAAAAAAATCGCACATTAGAAATTTTGTGTTTATCATATTAATATAAATTCTTAAAATATAAATATTTATATTAAAATATATTGTATATCTATGTCCATGTTATTGAAATTTAGTTATATACCATATAAAATAAATAAATGATTGTTTTGATTTATTTACCATAAAAATATCGTAAATAAACAAGATGTATTGTTTTGATTTATGTCTTTACTCTAATTTAATTATATACATAATATGTAAATGAATACAAATAAATAATAGTAGATAGAAATTAGTTTTATATATAACATTCATCCCGCACAATAGCTAGTTTAGCTTGCTAAAGCACGAGGCTCTCTTGGTGGTGAGCTCGGGCCAGAATATTGGAGACTCGGGTTTCAACATCATTCTTCATGAGGAGTAGACTCAACTTCTCTTTTACTTCTCCAAAACTCAATGACTTCTCTGGATATCACCCACTCAGGATCATCAGGGAATCTAATCTCAACTATTATAGATCGGCCTTTTTGAAACTCATACCTGAGCCAAAATCTCCCAACCAGCTAGATGGTTTGCTACAATCAGATTATCATATATCAATAAATTCATTTCCAAGTGAGTTCATTTCTTTCGTACCATCTCAAATGAGGAGTACTTAAAGGAATATTGTGTAGAGTCCAAGATTACTAGACCCTGTGTTATATGCTTTTGTGAATGGATGTCTCCAAAAAACAACAACAAAGTTTGTGTCAATATTGGTTAAAGATTTCTTCAGGACTCACTACAAGAAAACAGCAAGGATTCTGAGGGAAAAAAGCGTCGGAATTTCGTCGGAATATCGTTATTCCGACGACATACCAACGAAACAAGTCGTCGGAAATAATTCCTCGGAATTTCTTCTTTCCTCGGAAATCCCTCGGAATTTCCCGACGGAATTCCGAGGAAACAAACTTCCGAGGAAATTCCGAGGATCACTAGTTTGTCAGAAATGTCCTCGGAATATACCGAGGGAGAACTTCGTCGGGATATTTCCTCAGACGTTCATCGATCGATGCGTTTTTGGACATAAATACATCGATCGATAGGAATATACCGACGGACATATTCTTCGGAATATACCGAGGAAACTGTCCCTCGGTATATTCCGAGGGAAATGTCTCTCGGTATATACCGAGGGAACAGTTCCTCGGTATATTCCGAGGAACAG
>NC_027756.1:43348246-43358129 GCF_000695525.1 Brassica oleracea var. oleracea | reverse complement strand
AAATCCTGCCGACAGACCGAGGAAATTCCGACGGAATTCCGACGGAATTCCGACGGAAAAGGCTAGTTCGTCGGAATTTCCTCGGAATTTTGTAAAATCCCCCAACGGTTCTCCAACGGCTATAATATTTCCTCGGAACTCATCGGTTTTTTCCGAGGAACCCATTTTTCCTCGGAATTTCCTCGGAATATATCGACGGATTAATATTTCCTCGGAATTCCGTCGGTATATTCCGAGGAAACCCAATTTTGTGTTTCCTCGGAAATTCCTCGGGATATTCCGAGGATTTCATTTTCCGTCGGAATGTCTGTCAGAATACCGTTGTTTTCTTGTAGTGACTAGGTTTGGTGAGATCCATTTGACCACTATGGATCTCATTATTAGTTTTACTGTTTGTTTATAAACCTACCTAATTACCAAAACAAAAATAAGTATTGATAAATGTTGATGTTCATACCTTTATATTTCGAAGAACGTTGATGAAAGTCATAACAATGTACGACTGACTGATTAGGGACGTTGTGATTGCAGGTCTTGCTCTTCGATAATATATTAATTTTGGTCTTATCGTGTGAAACTTGTATCTGCGTTTTACGTTGATCTTTTCCTCTTCCTTTCCAAAAGTCTAGGTACACAGTTCTATAATACATTCAACATAATTTTCCTACGATATTCCGATGCTTACATCATATTTAAGTGATTAAAAAGTAATCACCGGGTAATTGTTGAGGTATTGATGGAAGATATAGAAGTAGCGTAGCATGTAGATTATTATTTTGTCCCCGGTATAAAAGAAGAATTCCACGAAGTATTACATTTTAATGTTGATTAGTTAGAAGTTAAAGTGGTCATATAATGAATGACATGGTGTGCAAATAAAGAAGTGAAGAAATGTGCCTAGCAGTGACGTGCTGTCTACGAGTTGGTATGGCATATCACGTTATGATCTCTTTCGTGTCTCCATGGTAAGCATACATTAACATGAAACTGTATTTATATAACACATACAGAGATTTAACTGATGTCGAAACAAGAGTCGGATCTTATATCTCCTTATTTCAGTTGCTAATAGTAGAAAAAAAGCAGATCGGTATCCAACAATTAAAAAGCTTATAAAGAGAGTTATGAAGATTGGATGTCTTCCAAATATGAGAAACGTATATCTCTGGAGGATGTGGATAGCAAGTCACAGATACACGATTCAAGCACTTCCATCAAGAATGAGAGCTTACATGAGAAAGAAGTAATCCATTCGGAACCTGGAGATGAACTTTTCAAGTTGATATATGATTCAAGCGCTGCGAACAAGAACGGTACACCACAGGCCAAGCAAGAGTCAATCCAAGATCAGGCAATACAAGAATATGAAGGAGGTACGCATATTTCACATAACATTTTAACCATAGTTGATAGCCATTGTTAATTAGGGCTAGAACCGTATATCGACGTATATATAATAGAATACGATTCTTATCCTTAGGAGATAGGCTTATTTTTCCATTCGCAAAATAACTTAATCTCCCTTTAATTTTATAGTAGATCTTGACCCAAACACCCAAACGACCGTGCATGTTTTTTAATACAAAAATATTATAGATTATGCAATAAAATATATCAATAAATTAATTTTATAATAATATTTGTGTGGTGTATTATTTATTATTATAAAATTTATAAATTCTGTATTTTCTAACAAAATGTAATTTGAAAACTTAGTATGTAACAATACTGATTTACATAATTTTTTTATTTCTAAATTTAAAATATATGTGAAAATTAAATTAAGTTGAACCTACATAATAGAAAACTTGATATATAATGATTAACTAAACCAATTTAGTATAACTATTTAAATAATAAACCGAATTGGTTTTTAACTCAGGGGAGTACACATACGTTAATAACAGTAGACTAAAATCTTATATATACGATATGAATAAAGATCAAATGTTTCATCTTTGAAAAGAAGTGTAAACTAATTGTATTACAAGGTAAAAATATTTAAAGGTATGACTTCAAAGTGGTCTAGATTAAAAAGAAATCACATATGAAATAAGTCATAATTTATGTGCTAAATAGACAAGATATTTTTATTTTAAAATTAGAAATAGAAATGAATATTCCTTTTTAAAAACATCTTTTTAAATATTTCTTAAATTTAATTTTGAAAATTAAATCAATTTAAAATTGTAATTATCATTAAAATATTATAATATTTTATATAATTATTAATTGTTGGTTTACAATTAAAACTTAACTAAAATTTAGTTTCCAATTATACTTTGTGATAATTATAATTATAATTAACTAATTTCGAAAATATTTTTAAAAGATTCTAAAAGATATTTGAAAGATTTTCTTAGATATTTCTTTAAGATATTTATTAGTATTTCAAATAAAAATTAATATATTAAAATATATTATAATTAAGTTATGTAAAATTTAATAAATTTTTTAGCGATCGTTCAAATAAAAAAAAAATCCGCATGAAACTGTACGGTTAGCTTTATTTTTTGTCAACTGTACGTAGGGCAGTTCCATATGGCAAAACCGAACCGTACCGAACCGAACCAAACCGAAATAGATAATATGGTTTGGATTTGGTATATACCATACAAACCGAATGGATATGATTTTTAAAAAAACCGTAGGATTTGGATATGGTTCGGTATATAACCGATAAAACCGAATAAACCGAATAAAACCGATAAAAAAATAGAAACATGTAAATATGTATATATTTTATAACAACGTATGAAAATCATAAGTTAATTTTTTTGCTAATAACTATTACCATATTTTTTACAGTAATAAAATAGTCCTGATTTGTAAAACACTTGAACTATAATTAAATAACAATTCATCGCAAACATGCTTCTTATTTTCTTAGTCTTCTTTTGATCTTTTTGCTTTAATTTAGCATTGACTAAATTGAAATAAAGATTATAAATTTGATGATAACAATTAGTGGAAATTCTTCACAATTTTTTTTTATCTATAAACGAATAGAGTTTCGTGTTTAATAGAAGAAACATGACTTTGATGAACGCTAAATATGAAAGAATATAATAACTTATTTTTTGTGCTCCGTGCTTCTGTTTTATTTTTTGTTTTTTATTTTTATTATCAAAATTTTGAGCTTTGATTTTAATTATAGATTTGATTATTTTATTAGATGATCGAAACATTTTTTATTTTTGTTCTTTTATTTAAACTTATAATATTTTTTAATAAATGAATGTGTTGACAACAAAACTCTAAAATTCATATAATATGATCCCAAAATAAAGAATTATGTTTTTTGGTATAAAACCGAATAAACCGAAAACCGACGGTATATAAACCGAACCGAACCGAAGTAAATATGGATTTAGAATGGTAGTTATATTTTACTAACAGAAATACCGAAAAACCGAAAAAAACCGAACCGAAACCGAATCGATATCCGGATTGAACACCCCTAACTGTACGGTTAGCTAAAATTGGAAAAGGATTTAAATTCTTACATAAGAATTAACACGTCAGATAAGTTGAAAAAAAAGAAGAATTTACTAACACGTCTTTTGAAAAGAAATAGAAGAGGTACGTACTTCACATGAAAGAAATACAATTTTTTATGTTTGAATATTAGAAAGAGTACCAACTATTTAGAAAAAAATTTAAAAAATATTTATGTATGTGAAGTTCAAATAAAATGAACACGAATGTTCTTCTAGCTAGTAAACTTAAGTTTAGGGGTTAAAAGCTAATAGTTTGACTCAAGAAAAAAAAGGGAGTTGTGTTAAATCTGAGATTTGAATGGATCTCTTCCGCAAGTAGAAGCATTCAGCAGCTACAGCCTGACGGCAGAAAGACGTGGGACAGTGAGTGATGGATTCAATAAGGTGAAGACGTTTGATTTGAGAGGAGTTCAAAGTAGCAGCACCACTGCATCAAGGGAAGAAAAACAATTGTTTGGCCCTGATTTTTTTTCAGTCAACTAATTACATTCTTCTTTGATTATATGTACATCATACTCAGACGCTCTCCGTGATTCTAATTTTATCTTGTGGGTTTCTTTTCTTTGGCATTTGCATATGTCTATCTTAATTTTGAGAGTTGATTATTCTCAGAGTCACTTTTTAATTTTATCTTACACCCATATGCACTTCATACATGTAAGACACTTTAGCGTAGGCCAAAGGTAGAATTGTGACAATTTTGCTCTTAATAAAAACTAGATCCCGACCCGCGCAATCGCGCGGATTTTTGTTTCCATTTATTTTATATATATTTTTTATATAATATTTTATTTTCAATTCTAAATTGGTATATATTATAATATATGTGTCTATCAATTTTTAAAACATAATAAGTTTACGGTATATTTTTTTATTGAATAGATTGTTTTTAAACTTTCACATGTATTTGTATCTTTTTCTATATATATGGATTATTATTTCATTATTAAAATCGTAACTATATATATAAAGATTAGTAAAATGTTGTTTTATTGTCGTATTCAAAGATAGTGTAACATTTCACAAATTTAGAAAGTTTTTAAGAAATTAAATTTTTCGCTTCATGGATTTATATTATCGAGTAAATAATTAAACATTTAGTTTTTTTTTTTAATTTTTTTAAAAAAATATATAGTTTAAAATTTGTTTTCATTGGTTTAAGATAGTAAATATTAATCATTGTTAGATAATATGATTTTTGTTATTTAAAAAAAAAATCTTTATAATTTTAAAAGTTAACATCGACAAATATTTAAATATTTAACATATGGAGGTATAGTATTACAACATTAAATTATATCTATTTAATTTATACTATCTATAAATCCAATGGATCATCTATTCTTTAAATCCAATTATTGATAGCCCAATAAAAATTTATGATAGGCCCAAAATTTAAATGATAAGATTAAAGATTAAATGTAACATGACTTTCTAGGAATATGTCTATTGGGTCTATTTTTTAAAAAAATGGCATATGAATCAAAGTTTTGACTTCTGTTTTAATATATAAGATGAGAATTAGTTGTGTTTGATAAGGGGGACCCGGTTGTGTTTCAACTTAGTTTTCTTTGATCTCGTTGATCTATTTTTCTTTTATCTAAAAATTTAAAATATATAAAATAAATTTAATTGTCATAATAAATTATATATGAAATTATCTATCTTTTAACATTCATTTTATATATATTTTTATATATATTAATATATATAAAAAAAGTGTGGACATGGATAAAAAACAAAAGACGTTAACGTAGACGGTTGGATGTGAAACATTAATAAAAAATGTGGACATAGAAGGTTTTAAATTTGTTCAGAAACAGCCGTCCACAAACATGTGGAAAAAGCTGTGGACGTAAACGGTTTTAATCTATCGTGGACGGCTATTCGTGAAATGACTGAAAACCTTGTATATCCACATCCTTTCACTATGTGGATGGATGTTTGTAAACGGAAAATGTGCAAAAAGAGAAGATATGGACATGTTTTGTGGACGGCTATATGCGAAAAAAACTAACTCTTAGACAAAAGAAGAACATGAAGGATTGAAGATAGAATACTCAGTGCACTAATCCATTTCTCTAGTAATATAAAGAAACATAAATACGTTACGGGTGAAGCATCAGTTCCTATTACATAAATTCAACATTCCCAAAGGCAAAAACAAGATAAACAATCAACACTCCTAAATTTGGGCAAACAAAAATAAACATCGTTAGAATACACAGTGGCCAAACGTCAAATACCACTACTAGTAACGATCCACTATTTGATTGGAAGCACAAAGAGAGCAGGTCACCGACCAGAGATCCAATATTAAAAACTAACCAGAGACATTTTTGCCTCATTCAGCAGTGGACAATAGATCATCACCTTCGCCCATGGGAACTGGTTGGATCCGACTGAGAGCTCCCGAGTTTTGCAGAAACTGGAGTTTGAAAAAAAAAGAACACAAAGATTTTTAATGACTATCAAGAAAGCGACCACCCACAGCCATCAACTTTGAACGAGAAAGCAAAGAGATGGAATTAAGGAGATGAAGACCGTTTAGAAATGGAGACCACACAAAGACAAAGTGTGAACTCCAGACATATATTTAGAAACTCTATTCCTCAAATCGAGACAAAGAAGTTGAATTTCACAAAATATCAAAAAGAGGAAAGTGAATCTGAAACGAACCATCGGATAATTCGTCGGAGGAAGACAATGGGAAAGAGAGCGACGGACCATAGACTCAGTTGCAACAAGCAAAGGATAAAAACAGAACCTCCACAGCCATAGACTGTTGCAGATACAAGTCTGTCCATTCACAGTGACCTAATGAATAAAAGATCTGTTAAAAGAAAACAAACCATAATGTGAAAGTAATCAAGTTACAAGCATTTAATTTTACACAGCCCAATTCAAATTATCACTCAAATGATCAAACTTCACAGAAATTATCACTCAAAGGCTTAGTTTACCTGAAGAAACGAAAATGGTGTTGGACTGCTTCACAGAGGGGATCTAAGTCGGTTTCAGACATGTCTTCTCGACGACAAACACCATCTCTAGATATTAAAATCGGTTGGATCTCCACGAAGATAGAAGAAAAATCTTACAAAGACAAGAGCAAAATCTAATGAAACTGACCATGGGTGTCGGGCTTCTTCTTTCGAGGGGATCGCCGCTTCGACATGCTGTTCGAACGTTGAAATCTACGCCGAAATTATATCAGATTGAAGATAAGAGGGTATGTCTCAAGGCGATTGAGAAGAAAGTGAAAATTTGAAGGCTCTAGGGTTTCTTGCTTTCGAGAAGAAAAGGGGGAAATATCCCAAATCTAAGCGGGGTTGATTTGAAATTCAATTGGGAACAGGTTCAGTTTTGTTCCGTTTTTTTTAGTGCAAAGGTCATTCATGTCTTTACGGCCTATAAAAGTGGGTCTCAAGCACTCTTTGCCTTGAGTGTAATTGCAAAGCGAAAAAGTATCTCACAACGTAAAATATTCTAATTTCGATCGTTTGCAATTTTCATAAATAAAACGCTTTCTTTAAATAACTGCGCAAGTAAACCAATGTAAAAGTTCAGTGTAAATCAATATATTTACTTAAAACTAGGTGGATGCACGCGATTTCGCGGATTTGAATGTTTTGTAACAATATATTTATTGTAATTTTTCTAATTAAAATATGTTTTTATCATTAAATATTTTTTGTTAAATATTTTTTCTAAAAATGATTGTTTTTTAAAAAAGGATAAATATTACTATTTAAAATACTTTTTGATATTTTGTATTGATAATTGTGCTAAAATTAGTTATATATAATATTCATGATTCAGTTTTAATAAGATTGCTTAAGTTTTGAAGGCATATAATACTGAAATTTTTAAAATATTTTATATAGTTTAGAAATTTTAAATGCTTTGTAACAATATATTTATTGCAATTTTTCAAATTAAAAGATGTTTTTATCATTATGTGTTTTTTGTTAAATATATTTCTAAAAATGATTTTTTTTTAAAAAGCACTGTTTTGAAACCCGACCCGGACCCGCGGTTGAACCGGTAAACCCGGTGACCCAGAAAAAATCTAGTTTGAGTTTTGTGAAAAACCCAATATTATAAACCCGGAAAAACCCGTAAAAACCCAATAAAATCCGGAATCCGATACCGGTTGAACCAACGGTTGAACCAATAAATAACTTTAACTTCTTTTTTTAATTTTTAATTATGTTTTTAGATTATGTTTAATATTATAAATTTCCAATTAAAAAATTATGTGATGATTAAAAAAAAAGTTAGGTTTTACCTTTTTAATTTTATATTTGTAATTTTACTATGCCACCTCAAGAAAATGAAATGAACAATGGTAGAGAGAACCAAAATTAGTTGATGTGATATGGTATTAGTTTATTTTCGTTATCGACCATTTATTACAATGATCTTTTACTTTTGGTTTATTTTGTATTTGAAGTTTAATTTATTATTCACATTATACATTTAAATATTTATAAATTTTATGTCTTGATTTTTTTAGAAGTCATACATCTTACCTTGTTAGAGAAAATTTTAAATAGTTTAAACTAATTTTTGATATTTTGTATGTCAAATGAAAATAAAAATATAAAAACTAAAATTCAGTATTTTCTAAATATTTTTAAACATAAAATATATACATATCCAAACTATTATTTTACTTTCTTAAAAAACATTTACAAAATACAAAACTTTAGTTTCTATTTTTTTTTATTTACATAGCTGATATATTATTATATAATAAAATTAATTTATTTATTAACCCGCGGTACACCCGCGGTCGACCCAGTAACCCAACAACCCAGTAAATCGTCCGGTTCAGTGTTCGAGTCGGGTTTAAAACCATTGTTAAAAAGGAAAAATATGACTATTTAAAATACTTTTTGATATTTTGTATTGATAATTATGCTAAAATTAGTTATATATAATATGACAAATCTTCAAAATAACACATTTCTAAGTTTATATCACAAAAATAGCCTTCAAAAACTAAAATGACTAAAATAGCATTTTATCTTTTAAAAAAATTAATTTTATTTTATTTTTCAAAATTTGAAATCTTATCCCAAAACTCCACTCCCCAACTCTAACCCCAAAATCCTAAACCCTAAACCCTAAACCTCACCCCTTAACTCTAAACCCTAAACCCCACCCCTTAACCCTAAACCCTAAACCTCACCCCTTAACTCTAAACCCTAAACCCCACCCCTTAACCCTAAACCCTAAACCTCACCCCTTAACTCTAAACCCTAAACCCCACCCCTTAACCCTAAACCCTAAACCTCACCCCTTAACTCTAAACCCTAAACCCCACCCCTTAACCCTAAACCCTAAACCTCACCCCTTAACTCTAAACCCTAAACCCTAAACTCCAAACCCTAAACCCTAAACCCTAAACCCTAAATCGTAAATTCTAAATCCTAAACCCCACCCCTTAACTCTAAACCCTAATGTCTAAATTAATTTACCGTTGGAATATAAGTGTATATTTATCTCTTTTGATAAAACATTAAGTGCTATTTTGGTCATTTTTATTATTAGAGGCTATATTTGTGACAAAAACTTTTTTTAGTGCTATCCTAGTCATTTTTTCTATATAATATTCATGATTCAGTTTTAATAAAATTACTTAAGTTTTGAAAGTATATAATACTGAAACTTTTAAAATATTTTATATAGTTTAGAAATACTTGATTCCTAAAAATTATTTTATGAAGCAATATATATATGGGGTTTTTACCAAAACTAACTCACAACTTGATTTTAACCCCAAACCTATACCCAAACTTGAATCAAATGCAGAACTAACCTAAAAGCCTAGTGAAATTACAGCTCAGCCCCTTGTGAACAAACAAAAAAAAAGAAGCCATTTTTACGAATATAGCCCCAGTAAGTCGTCTGCGATGTTGGAAGTCGTCTGGACGACTGAAGTTTAAGTCGTCTGGACGACTGAAGTTTAAGTCGTCTGGTACCAGTTTATTTTAAAAATAATTTATAAATCTTGTAAAAAAATATTTTGATGCGTGAAAAATAAAAATCAGGTGATTATAAACAGTTTTAAGTGATATAAATTAAGATATGATAAAATTGATTTGTTTTGAAGATAGATGAGTGGAAGTATTGAATCATGATATTCTTTGGTTTAGGAGTTTGGCAAACATATGTTGTAGTATTGTATGTATTGTTAGGGTTAGATCTTGGAAAACTAAAATGTTTTTTTCAAATATTAGTTTTCACCTATATGTGTTTATTTCTGTGTATAGTAAACACTTTTCAAGTTTGATTTGATTTTATGAAGTGTTTAATTAGATAATTAAGTTTAGGGGTTATGTTTAGGGTGTGGACGACTTATATTTCAGTTGTCT
>NC_027756.1:43335587-43340652 GCF_000695525.1 Brassica oleracea var. oleracea | reverse complement strand
TGTTTGGTTTCAAAAAAATTTCCAAATAACCTAGACGACTTACATTTCAGTCGTCTGGCGAAAATTAAAATAATAATATTTTTTTTAAAAGTAGACGACTTACAGTTAAGTCGTCATATGTTAGTTTTGCAATTGAAAAAAAAACTTCAAGATTTAATTATATACAGACGACTTATAATTCAGTCGCCCACGAGATGACTGAAATGTAAGTCGTCCAGGATTTACGAGGTTTGACCAGAATCTCAGAAAAAAATCCTGGACGACTTACTTGTAAGTTGTCTCGTGGACGACTGAAGTTTAAGTCGTCTGTGTATAATTAAATTTTGAAGTTTTTTTTTCAATTGCAAAACTAACCTATGACGACTTAACTTTAAGTCGTCTACTTTTAAAAAAATATTATTATTTTAATTTTTGCCAGACGACTGAAATGTAAGTCGTCTGGGGAAGTCAAACTTCTGTAATTATCCAGTCAAATGCAAAACTAACCTATGATGACTGAAATGTAAGTCGTCTAGGTTCTTTGGAAATTTTTTTGAAACCAAACAATAGTAGACGACTTAACTTTCAGTCGTCTCAGGTTACAGATTTCAAAATCAATTGCAAAAATAACCTTTACGCTGACCAGACGACTTCCAGGTAAGTCCTCTACAGACATACGACTTCCAGGTAAGTTGTCTACAGCCAGACGACTTCCCAAGTAAGTCGTCTGACGAACAGATCTGGAAAAAAACTCGATGTCATACCTTAAATTGGTGAGATAAGTTCCTTAGCATACATAAGGCTTCTCCAAGCACACAGAATCACAAACGAAAGTAACCCACCCAGAATCGTTAGCTTCTATGACTCTATGAACCATAAAAAATTTTGAATCAAAATCTTGGTTTTTTTTAACTCATTGTGGAGAGAAAGTGAGAGATATGTTGTGTTTAGTTCACAAGAATGGAAAAAGAAGAAGGGTAAATCGATTTTGGGAGCATTAAGAGCTTCAAATTGGTTGTTCATGGTGGTTGTGGTATTGATGACAATGGCAATCTTGTAATTACTTGAAGATGATGAGGGTGAGAGAGTAAAAATGTCATTTTCGAAAAAAAAAAGAAAAAAAAAATTGATGGCATTTTCGTAAATTATATGAACTTGTGGGGTGAATAGGGCAAAACCAATTTTCAAAAAAAAAGGAGGTTAGTTTTGTGTTTGACTTTAAGTTATAGGTCAATTCTGCAAAAAGCCCTATATATATTATATAAATCACATATTTAATTAAATATAAATTAATCGTCTGGATAACTAGAACTGATGTTCATACTCATAAGAAAAAATTGAAAACCGTTAACAAATCAAATTATAATATTAACTCTTAAGTGACTTCTCAATTAATATATAGTATCATAGTAGCATGAAAATTTAAAATATATTTTATAAATTAATTTATAAGCTCTTATAGATGAGTTACAAACTCTTATAATAATTTAAAATATACAATAAGCCAATATAAATAATTTGATAAATGTTTTTATATATGTTTTATTGTAATATGAACTTTAGAAGATGTTAACAGTTATTATGATAATTTATAAAAAATATAATGCCTTTGAATAAAAATACAAAATCATTATATTGATTTATATAAACTGCTTGTCGTTTATTATTTATGTATTTTATAAATATAAAACAATTGATATATATTAAATATTATCGACCAATCAATTTATAACATTTTTTTAGGATAGCATATATGATCGACACATAAGAAAAAAATCTCTTAAGTCACTTCTCAATTAATATATAGTAATATATTATGGTGAAATTTTAAATTAAATTTTATAAATTAATTTATAAGCTCTCATAGATGACATACAAACTCTTATAATAATTTAAAATATACAATAAGCGAAGATAAATAATTCGATAAATGTTTTTATAAATGATTTATAAAACATATATATAATATGAACTTTAGAAGATGTTAATAGCTATTACGATAATTTATACAAAATATAATGCTTTTAAATAAGAATATAAAATTATTATATTGATTTATATAAACGGTTTGTCGTTTAATATTTCATGCATTTTATAAATATAAAAAATGATCAATTTATTTCTCTTCCTATAATTTAAACAATTAGCTACCATAAATCATTATTTTAAATATTATGTAAATTATTTGGCATGTGATATTAATTGGTTATAGACTTACCATTCTTTTTAGATCTAAATAAAATAAATAAAAATTAAAAATTATCGACCAATCAAATTATAACAATTTTGTAAGAGTTCACCTATGATCGACACGTCAGCAAAAGTAACTTCTCAATTAATATACAGTAGAATTTTATAAATTAATTTATAAGCTCTTATAGTGACTTATAAAATCTTATGATTATTTAAAATATACTATAAGCCAAGATAAATAATTTGATAAATGTTTTTATATATGATTTATAAATTATATAATATGAACTTTAGAAGATGTTAATAGTTATTATGATAATTTATATATAGTATAATGCTTTTAAATAAGAATATAAAATCATTATATTGATTTATATAAATTGTTTGTCATTTATTACTTTATGTATTTTATAAATATTAAAAATTGATCTATATTAAATAATATCGACCAATCAATTTATAACATTTTTTTTAGAATTTCATAAATGATCGACACATAAACAAAAGTCTCTTACGTCACTTCTCAATTAATATGTAGTAGTAGCATAGTATGATGTGGTTTTAAAATAATTTTTATAAATTAATTTATAAGCATTCATATATGACAAACAAACTCTTATAATAATTTAAAATATACAATAATTTGATAAATGTTTTTATAGATTATTTATAAAGCATGTAATATGAACTTTAGAAGATGTTAATAGTTATTCTGATAATTTATACAAAATATAATGCTTTTAAATAAGAATATAAAATTATTATATTGATTTATATAAACAGTTTGTCTTTTATTATTTTATGTATTTTATAAATATAGAAAATGATCAATTTATTTCTCTTTCTATAATTTAAACAATTAGTTACCATAAATCATTATTTGTAATATTATGTAAATTATTTGGCAAGTGATATTAATTGGTTATTAACTTACTTTTCTTTTTAGATCTAAATAAAATAAACAAAATTAAAAATCATCGATCAATCAAATTATAATAATTTTGTAAGAATTCACCTATGATCGACACGTAAGCAAAAATCTATAAAGTAACTTCTCAATTAATATATAGTAGGATTTAGAATGTATATATATCATAACTTGTAACTATTTTTAATTGAAATTGGCTTAGGATCAAGAACAAAGCTACTAAGGTCCAAATAAATTTATGTCCTTAAATTTAACATGGATACATTATAAAGTTGATCGTCTGTAGTGTATGCATCATTTTGTACATATGAAGAGACTTATGTTACAACAAGCAAAATAAAAACACTATGCACTCCCAAGTGACTTTCAAGTAATGTCTTAAATCCAATATATATGCGAACATGATTGTAATCTGATCACTGAGAGACGACATTCGCTGATCATCTTAGGCCACAACCGGGTACGATGCACATGTCGCAATACCTGCAGTTCAAGAACGAATCAACAACATATATAGAGAGAGAGGCCAAATATGATAACATCTGAAATTCTGATTATCTGGTAACATGGTATGACAATGGTTTAATGAGAGTTAAAGAACTTACCACACATGTTCTTCCCCATCTCCATCTTGAAGTAACCTTTGTCACCCCAATCTGCTCCCCATGAGTTCTTTATAAGCCAATATGGAACACCGTCTTCAATTCCATAACCAACCGCCAAAACAGCGTGGTTCACGTCCTAGTGCCACATTTGAGAAAATGAATCAGACACTAACTAACAAGCTAAGATTAGTCTACATGCAACAGTATTATATTTCATTTAACATTTTAAGCAGTTTGAAGAACGAAGTCTCACCATTGGAGTCTGTCCACAGTGACTATCGCTGTAAACTCCGCTCTTGTAAAGCCGGAACGAGTGTATAACCTCGAATGCTATGCTTACTGGTCGTACCAATCCAACCGCATGCTTCAGTTCATCTTCAGCACCCTGTTGTTGTCATTGTTTCAATCCTCATTAAAACATATACTTGTAGGCAGGTGAGATCCAAGTATCCCGTAAAAGATGCTTACCAGAGTAATGTTGACTGAGTCAAGGACTTGTACACCGACGTTTTCAGCAGAATACTTGCAGGTTCCATCTTCACCGGTGTAAGGATAAGCTTCCTCCGTGTCGAGGCCGCCGTTGGATTTGATGTATTCAAAGGCTTGGGAAGGAAGGCCACCATTGCAGCCATAGTTGTTGAAAGCTCCAGCACAATCCACAAGCTGTTGCTCAGAGAGTGATATTCCTTTTCCAAATGCTTGGTGATAAGCTGCCTCAAGCGCTCCAGTAGTACTACAGAGCAGAGATAGATCATATGACTTTTCAATTTTTGTATCAAAAGATCCCCCACAATTTCAAAATATACCTGAATGTCCAGCACGATCCACAACCTCCCTGGTCTTTGACTGGGCTAACAATACCATCTTCTCTCCAGTCTTTCTGCAGTTACACAATTTTAAGACTGAAAGACAAATTAAAGAAAAAGGCCTGCAGCAAAAATACGTTTTCTTAAAGCTGAAAAAAACAGGAACTGAATGGTATTATTGGTCTCAGTGATGATGCAAGAATAAGAATACTGGACTTACGGTTTCCGGAAGAGCTTCTCTTGTGAGTTTGTGGGTTCCCTTTAAAGTGGCAGAGCAGTTTTGAGCAGCACCAAGCTTGGTCCTTTGAAACTCTTGCCACGTCATATCAGCAAACTCTGTATTGATGATCCATTCAAGAAACAGTTAGCAAAGTTCAGTTTTTTTTTTCAGACTTTAATCAGGACATCTAAAATAATAAAGAAGTAGAACAAATAAACTTTGATGCTACATATTCACACGCAAACTTGGCTCTCGTGCTCATATACTCCAATCTTGAGACACGTGAAGCAAGGCATAAATAAAAATCAAAACTTAAAAAAAAAAAAAAAAAAAA
>NC_027756.1:43289238-43335353 GCF_000695525.1 Brassica oleracea var. oleracea | reverse complement strand
TAAAAAAAAAAAAAAAAAAAAAATCAACGTAGAAGATCCCAAGACGTAAAAAGGTTATATATATATATATATATATATATATCCATGTGTCAGTTTGGTTGGACCTGTTTCTACTCAGACACTATATTTTTTTGGTAATCAGGTTAATAGTCAGACACAAGTTACAAAACATCACTCATGGAGAAGAGAGATGATAAACTTACGATTGACACCGAGTTTGTAAGACAAGCCTTTCTTATTGGTGGATCTGATCAAATCCAGATTCTCCTTGAATATCGAGAACCTGAGCTTCATCTCCTCCGCGTTCTCGTACCTCTTCCCGTACCTGTGAGCGAAGCGAGCGAAGGAGATAACGTGGCGTGATTGGCCTAAGATCTGGACAACGGATTCCTCTACCTCCCGGAGACGGTCGGAGACCATACGGATCGGGTTTGACTCATCAAATCCGATACTCTCCGCCGTCGATGCGGCGATGAGAATCAGCAGAACTGCCGATGGTAAGATTGTTCTCACAGACATCATTGTCTTTCTTGTCTCAACGAACGCTTCTGCCTTTGCTTTAGCTAGAAGAGCGATGTGAGAAGAGTACTAGTAGAAGACGGAAGAGAGAGATAGAGAGACGGGAACGTTATTGGGACACGTGGGTGTTTGTGAGTGGAGAGTTGTCCTATATACTTGGACTGTTGACGTGTACGGTGATGTCATTGTATACCAACAAAAAAAATCAATCAATCATAAGAGGCTCCATGATTTTTTAATATACTGGAATATTGCAAACTAGTCCCATGGATTATGGCCTAGTTTAGCTCAGAACCCTTTTTATTTATTTTATACAAGCGCATCCTTTCAACAAAGAGTATTTGTACAACGTTTTGTATACAAGAATTGACTTTGTTATAAGAGATTTTCCAGACTATTTTTTCTTCTTCTTTTGACAGAAAAACCGGGGGCAAGTAATTGTGTCTGGCCTCGCTCTTGCTGCTGTTGCTGTTGCTGTTGCCTTGGTTGTCTCTCAAATCAAATGTCTTCACTTTGTTAAATCCATCAACCATAATCGGGTGCCGTGAATGCCGGCCGTAACTTTGACTAATTCTATAGTACAGACAGAGGTGTCCCTTTTCTCCATTCATGAGATTTATCATTGGACTGTACATGTAACTTACCTTTGGGAGCCGCTTTGTCTTCTTTCTTAGTCTTCCTGCTCTTCCAGTGATATATGTTTATGAGAGTTTGAGAGCATCCTTTTCTCGTTTCTATTTGTATTTTTCTCCATGTATCAAAGATCTTAATTTCGTTTTTGTGCTGTAATGGAAGTATAAGGAGTAGAGATAATATTTGACTGGGTTGGGCTGCTTATGCTTCAGCTTGTACTATGTTTACCATATAAACTAGATTTTGACCCGCGCTTGAAAAGCGCGGATATTTTTTGTTGTCCAAGCAAGCGTTAAACAAAGGCATCTGGACCTGCAAGACCTCCCCAAAGCTTCATCTATTCTTATGGAAGATATTCCATGGAGCCCTGCCGCTGGGAGAAAATCTAGCAAAACGGGGAATGCTTACCAACATTTCTTGTAGACGCTGTGGTGAACTAGAGACGGCGGATCACATCTTCCTCCACTGTGCGTTCACACGTCGAATCTGGTCAGCAAGTATCTGGAGAAACGAGTTCATACTGACAGATACATCTACTCTTGCAACAATTTTTCTGGAGTCAGCGAACTACATCAACCTTCCGCCATTAGGAATCAAAGAAACGATCTTCCCATGGATTTGCTGGGCAATTTGGACAGCAAGGAACTACCTTATCTTCGAGAACAGGAATTTTGAACCTACTGATATTCTCTCCAAAGCCATTGCTAACGCCCGGGAATGGAATGCATCGCAACTACCAGGCCTTGATCCTCCTATCGCACGGAATCCTCGATTACCACCGACACTCACGATCACCACTGAACCGGCCTGCTTCACTGACGCAGCCTGGCACTCGTCCACGAACAGAGCAGGGTGTGGCTGGTATATCCTAACACCTGAGAAGACTATCACTCTACAAGGCACCCGTATGTTTGAACACATCTCATCACCTCTGATGGCTGAAGCACTCGCCATCCGGTCAGCCCTCCTCCACGCCCTCGACGCTGGAATCACTTTAATCTGCATCAAGTCAGACTGTCAGGCACTCATCAATGCCCTCTCCTCGAAGTATCACTCGGCGGATATCTACGGAATCATTCGGGACATCGAGGCTCTATCTTATCGTTTTTCTCGCATTTCTTTTAGTTTCATTCCGCGATCACAAAACTCTATGGCTGATACTTTAGCCAAATCTGCTATGTACTCTGCTTTCCCCAACTAGTTTTGGTTGGAGGTCTAATTAATTAATTCTCGTGTTCAAAAAAAAAAAAAAAAAAAAAGAGGGAGATCATAAAGAATATGTCATGAGATATACGTACGTAAACGCTCACTGCTTCATCCTTGCTTCTAATTTCTTTTGTTAATTATATTCATTTAATAATTAGATTTATCATGATTTGATCTTATTATTTTGAACTGAACATATATACGTAAGTAAAACTGACATATCGTATTTGAACACGTTAACCACGAGTTCGTCATAATTTGACTCACAATACAATTCATCCAAAAATTACGGGCGATCCCCTCTTCTACAACAACCACCGTCAAAGTGACATCCTTAGCCGCGACACGCCGCCGTCTAATCCGACGCCGGTTTCAAGACTCTCCTCCTCCGATGGGGAAAGGGAAAAAGAAGAAAGGGCACAGGCAAGGTTCTCCGTCTTCGTCGTCTCCGTCCCAATCTTCGTCCCCACCATCCAACTCTCGCTCTAAGGTCAATGGCTCCTCTGCTGTGCCTGAAAACTCCATAGAGACCCTCAATCCTCCGTCCTCTGCCTTCGAACATGCTTCTGACGCCCAGATTGTAGATCTGGCTGCTCAGCAAGTTCAGGCTGATATGGAGAAGGAGGCCTCTCTACCGGACTCTCCAAAGCTTGCTTCTGAAGCCCTAACTGGTGATTCATGTCCCGATTTGGTTGCTCAGCAAACTGACTCAACCTCAACCCAGAAGTCTCCTTCAACGAAAACCCTAAATCTAGCTTCTGATGCCCAAATCATTGATTCTTCGTCAGATTTGGCTGCTCAGCTGGATGGTGAAACACGACTGAACGAGTCTGACTCTACCACTAACAACCTCGAACCTGTGACTGCAACTGATTCAGCTGCTCCGGGAACAAAATCAGCGGACGCACCATCAGCTAGGACCCGTACCTGAGCCTAACACTGAAGAAATTGACACTTGGTGTACTCGAGCCAAAGGAAGGAAATTGCTCAAGAAAATAAGTGATGGATTCACTCTTCCGTCAGGTGAAGCCTGTGTCAAGATCCCAAACTCTGTGATTGAAAAAAACAAGAGGTCTTGGGATTGTTTTGTCATTGGACAATTCTATACAGACCCACCTTCCCAAGGAACAATTCACAACATTGTTAACGGGATCTGGAGCAAACAGTATCGAGATATTGCGGTTTCTAAACTGGAAGGCAATGCTTTTCTTTTCAAGATTCCAAACGTTTCAACAAGAAACAGGGTCATCACACAGGTCTTATGGCAGATCGAAGGAAAAACCATGTTTGTTGCAAAATGGGAACCAGGAGTTATTCCGGCGAAACCTGAGCTGAAGTCTGCACCTATTTGGCTGGAGCTAAGGAAAGTGCCTTTCCAGTTCTTTAATGAGGATGGGATAGAGCGTATAGCAAGCCTGGTTGGTGACCCAAAGTTCCTACACCCTGCTACGGCAAATAAAACGAACCTTGAAGTCGCCAAAGTTTTCACCTTAATCGACCCTCGAGAGCCGTTACCAGAAGCAGTAAACGTCCAGTTTGACTCTGGAGACATTTGTCGGGTTCTGGTTTCGAGCCCGTGGATGCCTCCTGTTTGCGACTATTGTAAGGAGATTGGACATAATGTCAAGGGGTGTAGCAAGTCACCAAAACTCTGTAACAATTGCTCTTCTAAATCTCACGGTACTATAAACTGTCCAAACAACAAAAAGCGAGATGAAACAGGTCCAGGAAAGAAAACTCGCCGAGGAAGGTCCAAATCAAAGTCAAGGAGAGTATCTACTGCCCCTAAAGACCCTCAACAAGGAACCATCCAGATCTATAGGCCAATTGAGAAGGCAAAGGAAGCTCTTAAGGATAACCAGGGAGTGTTTGAGGTAGGAGGTACTAGTGGTTCCTCTCAGCAGGTTGATTCAGTAAAACGGATTGGTTTCCTCTCTAGGGCATCTAGCGCTACTTGCTCTGATGTCGAGCATGACTCTTCTGACGTTGACTCTTCTGATTCAGATAAAGAAGAAGGTGAAATCTTGGAATATGATACAAAAACAACTCCGAAACTGAAGAACCGCCATACAGGGAGGAACCATGCTGGGGGCAAAACCCCATCACACCTTTAGTTATGTGTAAAAACCTTTTTTGTTGGAACGTGCGAGGGTTTAATAAGTATAGTCACCGCACTGGTTTCAAGAAGTGGATTCGGAAAAATAAGCCCCTCTTCGGTGGCATTGTGGAAACTAGGGTCAAGCACCCGAAAATTGGGAGATTTATAAACTCTCTTCTCCCAGGTTGGTTTTTTGAAGATAATTATAGTTTTTCGGATCTCGGTAAAATTTGGATTCTTTGGCACCCTAGTGTCAAAGTGGTGGTCTTGGCTAAATCCTTGCAGCAAATAACTTGTGAGGTCTTACTCCCTGATCATACCACCCCTATTATTGTCACCATTGTCTACGCAGCAAATTGTCCTGCTCTCAGGTCGGGGCTTTGGGTTGAATTAGAATCAATGGCTGCTTCCTCGCTCACTGCTGACAGGCCATGGTCAGTTTTGGGAGATTTTAATCAAACGTTGCTTCCGCAGGAGCACTCTTCCCCAAAATCGTTGAATGTAGACAAAAGAATGCGAGAGCTTGGTCAGTGCTTCCTCGATGCTGAGCTGGTGGATCTTAACTTTAGAGGAACCACTTTCACATGGTGGAGTAAGCAGAAAGCAACACCAATAGCCAAAAAATTAGACAGAGTTTTGGTTAATGAAAAATGGCAGGAATGTTTTCCCAGCGCTATTGCCTACTTTCAAGACCCTGATTTCTCTGATCATTCCTGCTCAACGGTCTCTATTCAGCCCGATCTGCAGAGAAAAAAGAGACCATTCAAGTTCTTTAACTATCTTCTTCAGAACCCTACTTTCCTTCCAACTGTTACTGAAGACTGGTTCTCCATCAACGTGACAGGGTCTGCTATGTTTAGGATCTCAGAGAAGTTGCGCTTACTGAAAAAATGTATTCGAGACTTCAGCAGGGAAAATTATTCAGACTTGGAGAAACGAGTGGCTGAAGCGCATGAAATCTTGTTGTATAGGCAGAATGAAACTCTCAGAAACCCAAATATTTTAAATGCTGAGATGGAGCTCGATGCTCAGCTGATATGGCAAGAGCTAGCAGCCGCTGAAGACGCCTTCCTCCTACAACGCTCCAGAATTCTTTGGCTTGGCAAGGGTGATGCGGGCACTGCTTATTACCACCGAATTGTTGCCACTCGTCGTGCTATTAACCATATCCACTTCTTAACCGACACTGCTGGTAACAGGTTCGAAACCCACACAGAGATTGAAGCTCATTGCGTAGAATATTTTGCTGAATTGTTGGGGGGTGAGGTCGAACCTAAGATGTTTGTCCAGGATGATCTGAACTTGCTTTTCGATTTCTCATGCTCTCAAGAGGATCAAGCCAGGTTCTCTGCAGGGTTTACTGCTACAGAAATTAAAGATGCCTTCTTCTCCCTGCCTAGGAATAAAACGAGCGGACCAGATGGTTATTCAGCTGAATTTTTCATATCATGTTGGCAGATTATCGGCCCCGAGGTAACAAAAGCAGTTCAAGAATTTTTTAAATTAGGACAGTTGCTTCGCCAGTGGAATGCAACTACTCTTGTCCTGATTCCGAAGATCACTAATGCGTCATCCGCTACTGATTTTCGCCCAATATCTTGCTTGAATACAGCCTATAAGGTAATCTCAAAGCTGATTGCGAACAGACTTAAAGAAGTCCTTCCCCAAGTGATATCTCAAGCTCAATCAGCCTTCATGCCGGGGAGACTTTTGGCTAAAAATGTTCTCTTAGCCACTGATCTAGTCAAGGGGTATAACACCAGCAGCTTGGATGCTCGAGGAATGCTAAAAGTCGATCTGAGTAAGGCCTTTGACTCTATTAGATGGGATTTTATCTTAGGTATTCTGAGAGCTATTTCGATACCGGCGCCTGTTATCACTTGGATTTCACAGTGTATCTCAACAGCTTCTTTCTCAGTTTCTGTAAATGGCGCGAGTGGTGGCTTCTTTAACAGCACAAAGGGCATAAGACAAGGTGATCCGATGTCTCCGTATCTATTTGTTCTGGCGATGGAAGGTCTATCTCGACTTCTCAGATCACGTTACGACTCGGGTTCCATCGGCTAGCATCCAGGAACGTCTGATCTTAAAATCTCTCACCTGATGTTCGCTGATGACGTGATGATCTTTTTTGATGGTACCAGTGACTCTCTTCATGGCATCACTGAATGCCTTGACGACTTCGCTTCGTGGTCAGGCCTCAGAATGAACCGCACCAAAACAGAGATATTCACTTCGGGTTTGAACACTAGTGAGATTACTGCGGTTGCAGCGTACGACTTTCCTACAAGTACTCTACCTGTCAGATATCTAGGCCTTCCTCTGATGAGTAGGAAGCTTCGTGTATCAGAATATGAGCCCCTCATGATAAAGCTCCAAGCTCGCTTTAGTTCCTGGGCAGTCAAGGCATTATCTTTTGCTGGTAGGCTACAACTAATCGCAACTGTCATATATGGAACTGTAAACTTTTGGATGTCCACTTTTATTCTCCCAAAGGGGTGTATCAAGAGGATTGAGGCTTTATGTTCGAGATTCTTGTGGTCAGGAACTACAGATATAACAGGGAAAGCTAAAGTTGCATGGATCACGGTCTGTCTACCGAAAAAAGAAGGAGGGCTTGGACTGAGAAACATGTCCATCTGGAACAGGGTGTTGTGTTTACGCTTCATTTGGCTCCTATTCTCAGGAAGCGAATCGCTTTGGGCGCAATGGCATAGACACCACCATCTCAACGGGACAAGCTTCTGGGCTGTCGAAGAAGCATCTATGGACTCATGGGTCTGGAAACAACTCCTAAAGCTGCGACAAGTGGGCATAAAATTTGTCAAGCCAATTCTCGGCAGTGGACGCAGAATCAGCTTCTGGTATGATGTTTGGACCCCATTTGGGCAACTTATTCATTTTCTGGGACAGCGTGGACCATCCCAGCTTCGGGTCCCGATAAATGGTCTGGTGGCAGATGCCTGCTCCCCTACGGCTTGGTCGCTGCCTTCTCCTCGATCCGACAGGGCGGTTGATCTCCATATCTTCTTAACCTCCATCCAATGTCCAGCCTACTCAACAGATGCAGACACATATGAGTGGACTACTTCTACTAAGCAAGATGCAAAATTCAGTGCCCAAAATACTTGGCAGGATATGCGCCTCTCAGCTCCGGTCCAACCGGTGGCAGAGACCATCTGGTTTAAAGGAGCAATACCAAGGAACAACTTTAATATGTGGATAGCAAACTTGAACAGATTGCCAACCAGAGCAAGACTAGCAGGTTGGGGCCTTCAAATAAATAAAGCTTGCTGTCTCTGTTCTGCTTTCGAAGAAACCAGGGATCACCTCCTTCTCTCTTGTGCTTATAGCATGGAGGTGTGGAGACTCTCTACCGGCAGGTTAAACCCACCGAACTCACTGTTCAGAACTTGGGCTGAGCTTCTATCTTGGATTAGAGGTACCTCAGTTGCAGCGCCCTCTCTCCTGCGGAAGCTAGCTGCCCAATGTATCATTTACCACCTTTGCAAGCAACGAAACAATGTGCTGCACAACCACACTGTTCTACCACCTACCACCATATTCAGGATCGTTGATAAGGAGATGCGCAACACAATCACAGCGAGAAGGGAGAGGAAGCACTTCATCAATCTTATGGTCAAATGGATGCGATGAACTACGTTTATCTCATATTCAACTTTGTTACATCCATGTTTTTTAACTTTTTTGCCAAGGTGTAACAAAACTTAAATCTACATTTCTTGTAAATCTTTTTTCATTTATATGATATTTACCTTTTAGCAAAAAAACCACGAGTTCGTTGGTTTTGTTTTGCTTATCTTCTTTCTTTGGCCGGCGTCTCTTTTTTTTCTTTTTATTTTGTAAATGTTAAATTTATACCATCTTTTTAAGTTTTACATTGTTGCAGAGAGAAAATTAAAACAACGAGAAGAAAGGAAAGCGCCGCCTAGGCATGGGCATTTTACCCGAACCCGAAAACCTGAACCGGAACCGACCCGAAAAACTCGGTTCGGGTCGGATACGGGTAGAGGCCAATTACCCTATTGGGTCTTGATTCTAAGGACCCGCGGGTAGGAGACCCGACCCGGACCGTACCCTATACCCGATCGGGTATTTGTAGACCCGAATTAAAAGCCCTAAACCAGACTAAACCACTTGTAGATAGGTTTTTCACATCCCCGATGCATATTTAGCCCTTTTTGCTTGTGTCGTGAACCCCTTCCACTCCCCCATAAGCGTTTGATTCGAAGAGTTTGTCGTCGATTTATAACCAATAAATTCGAAATCAAACATCACCAAACTGGAATCCCATCAGAATCAGAATCAAGTTCTTCATCAACGGCAACGGCCCTTAACCCTAGCGTTTTCTTCCTCAACAGCGTTGTCTACAAATCGATTTAGAGTAAGTCTCGAACTTTAGTTGTGATTTTTTTTTATGGCTTTGAGTGTTGAATGTTGATTTTTGTTTATGGCTTTGATTAATCTGTTTGATTACGATTAAGTTTTGTTTCTTCTTCCTTGATTCCCGATTTGAATTTGAAACTTTGAGTCTTATTATGAGACATTATGTTGTGTTTGTTCTTTGACTCTTTGTTAAACAAAGTTTGTTTGTTTTGAAACTTGAATATGTTCTGCTCTATGTTTCTTTGTTGTAAGCTTGTAGCTTGCTGGTCTTGTCTAGAATTGTTTTTAATCTTGTCTTGTGTATGATGCAGATGGTGTCTTCATGTGATGATGATCCCGAAGGAGATGAAGTTTAGACACCAATCTCTCGTAACAAAGGCAAGCTTAAGAAAACAGAATGCTGCAGTGGTTCAAGGTCAGAAAAGAAAAGGACGTCAAAGGTTTGTGAACACTTTACTAGAAAGAAAGAAGATAATGATAGAGCCGTGCAACTATTGTGGGAAGAAGATGGCATGTGTAACAAAATCAGGAACAACAAGCTTGAAGAAACATGTTAATATTGCGTGCAAGGCTTACGAAGCATGGCGGTCTGTGAACAAAGACAATAATCAAGGTGCTTTAGATGTCGACGATGGTAACATCAGAGTGTGCAAAGTTTCTGAATCTGTCTTCAGAGAGGCGACAAATGAGATGATGGTTGTTGGAGAGTTGGCTTTATCTTGGGTGGAGAGCGTAGCTTGGAGGAATTTCTGCAACAGGACTAAGCTTTACGTGCCTCATTCTAGAAGAACAGCGACCCGAGATATTGTTGAGACCTTTGTGAAAAAGAAAGAGGCAATGAAGAAGATTATTAAGGAGAACAATCAACGGCTGTCACTGACGACTGGTATTTGGAATGCTCCTCATACCGGTGCCAGTTACATGGTGATTACGGCTCATTTTATAGACAGCTCGTGGCATTTGAGGAAGCTCATCATTGGATTCAAGAATGTGTATAATCACAAAGGATCAACAATATCTAAGGTACTTCTTGATTGCTTAGAGGAATGGGATATCAAAAGGGTGTATGGCATAACCGTAGATAATGCCACAGCTAATTCTTCTGCATCGAGGCGGTTTACTGAAGCTTTTATTGAGAAAAATGGCGCTGATGCATTGGTTATAGATGGGAAGTATCTGCATTTTAGGTGTGCTATTCACATTCTCAATCTGATCGTTAAAGAAGGTTTGCTGGAGATAGAGAGCAGTGTCAATGCCATTCGTAATGGCATTTATTTTGTGAGGTCTTCAACTCAGAGGCAGATTTCTTTTGAGCGACATATAGAGTCAGGAATACTTCAGAGAGGAAGCTTACCTTTGGATGTGAAAACTAGGTGGAATTCGACCTATTTGATGCTAGAGCAAGCATTAAAGTTCAAGGTGGCTTTTGAGAAGATGAAAGCTAAGGACAAGCCCTACAACGACTACTTCAATGAGATTGTGGATGGACAAAAACGAGTTGGACCACCAAGTAAAGAGGATTGGGAAGCTGTTGATAGGTTAGTCCAGTTCTTAATTATTTTCTACCAGGCTACTTTGGTTCTGTCTGCATCAAATCATATTACTGCGCATAAGTTGTATCATGCGATCGTCACAGTAACAAGGAACATTAGTGCTTTAAGCACTGCTCCTGGTCCTGATGAGAGTTTAAGGTCTAAGGCAGCAAACATGTTATGTAAACTTGGCAAGTATTGGAATCCATTTGGAACAAATCCTGAGAAGATGAATAAGCTTGTCATTGTTGCTGGTGTTCTTGACCCAACCAAGAAGATGAAGGTTACCACAAAGTTATTTGAGAAGCTGTATGGAGAAGACTCGATTCAGGTTACTCTTTTGAAAGGTGAAGTCGAGGACATTTTGAAGAGTTTATTTGATCAGTACAACAGTTGAGGTAGCGGCAGTGCTGGTGAATCTCAAGGACCATCTTCTCAGTCTCAATCTCAAGGACCGTCTTCTCAATCTCAAACTTAGTCACATGATCAGTTATGAGAGCATGAATGACATCTACAAAGAGCTTGTTCAAGAAAGATGATTTCAAGAAAAAACCAGTAAGTTGGATATGTACTTGAAAGAGAATGTGGAGATTCCAAATCTTATAGCTGGTTCAGAGTATGATGTACTCTCTTTCTGGAGGTTTAATAGTGCAAAGTATCCAGTTCTATCAGTGTTAGCTAGGGATGTACTTGCAATGCAAGTGAGTTCAGTTGCATCTGAATCTGCCTTCAGCACCAGTGGACGCATTTTAGATCCAAGCAGAAGCTGTTTGACTCATTTTATGATTGAAGTATTAATGTGCACAGAGCAATGGCTCAAATGTGAGCTTAGACTCAAAGGAAAAAGAATCACAGGAAAGGAACAAATGCTTAAGCTGTTAGAAGAGCAAGATGATCTTATGAGAGGTATAATTTCTGGTTTCTAATCTCTTTAATTCGTATGTCCAATGTTCCTTACTCAATTGCTATTATGTTACTCAATGACCACTGATATTTGTGTTTCAGAATTTGAACCTGTGTTTCAAGGTTGAATGCTGCTGCCTTGCTGGTTTTCTGCGCATTAGAAGAGTCAAGAGTTCGAGACTGAGACTGAGTAATGAGTATCAGTTTGTTGTTGTTGTTTTTGAATTTGCACTTCTTCAGTTTTTAAACTTCTTATGGCTACTTAATACTTATGGTAAAGCTTGTCCTTAGTCGTTTTATATTGTGATTCTGGTACTAAGTTGTGGACCTGTGGTATTGTTATGAACTTGTTGTTTTTTATGAAGGTATGATGTTTGAAAATTGTCAAAGAATCTTATTGCACTTTTGAAGCATTGCAGGTTGTGTTACAGGAATATAAGGTAATTTCTCGGGTATATAGGGTAAGTTGGACCCAAATACTGTATACCCGAACCGAGATTGAAGAAACCCGACCCAAAAAACCTTAAACAGACCCGAAAACCCGAAAATCGACCCGGAAACCCGGAACCCGACCCGAAAATTTTAAGACCCGAAACTACTCGGGTATTAGCGGTTCCAAAAGTATAAAACCGACCCGACCCGAACCCGGTATGACCCGAACCGACCCGGAACCGAAAATTTCAAATTACCCTATCGGATCTTAAATACTAAGACCCGACCGACCCGAACCCGAGAAGACCCGACCCGAACCTGAGAAGACCCGAACCTGAGAAGACCCGACCCGAACCCGACCCGAGGACCCGAATGCCCAGGCCTAGCGCCACCAAAGCAATCCTTTTGTTATTTTTTTCTTAGTTGTATCTTGGGAGATCTCAGTGAGCTTAGGACATAAGCATGAATCAATTGCCGTCAAAAAAAGCATGAATCAATTTAATATCAACAAGAAGATTTATGATGTCTGTAGAAATACTAGGTTTTGCATTTTCCATATATTTCACATACAGAAAGAGTGTTTCGACCTTTTTAAACAGCTGTCTTCTCAGATGCTTGTGTATAATCTGTCCGCAAGCCAACCACAAATAGTATATACGGCCAGTTAAGACTTAAGAGTCACTTCCTAGGCATAAACCAACCTCTTAAAAGATGATACAGGAGAATGGAACATGTGTCAATTGCCTTGGTTCAGCTAGCTAGTTGAAATCCCATCTGATTATGAGATTATATATACTAGAAAAGTGGTTTCACAATATGTATATATATACTAAAAATTCATACAATGGTGACGAAATCTATTCGGCAATACACAAAAAGTGGTTATTGGGTTTCTCGTAACTTATTTGACATGTTTTCCCATTGGCAAACATGATAGTTCTACGTTGTCTTATTCCTATATCATGATAGTTTCATGAATTTGAATGTACTACTAATCAGAACTTGTATCATGTTAATGGAATGTAAAGTTTTTCCAAGTTTACACAAATACAAAACAAAGTAATCTTAAGTTCTATGAAGTTTGACAAACGAAAATAGAAAACTTTCACAAAGTTTTACCAAGTTATATAAACTTGTATTGATTGAAAATGATTTTTTTTTTTACTTTGCCTCTTGTATTTTACTTTGGTTTTGTGGTCATTTAGTCTATTTTCTAATTTACATAAATATTTATTAAAATGGAAAATAGACAAGAGCATTTGAGATTTTTTTTTTTTTTTGGCTTGTGGAGTATACGAGACTTTGATCCGTTATGGACCTTTTGATTCAGTGGATGATAAAAAGTTTCTCAAAATCTGCCAGTTTCTATAACAATGAACCCCATTCTTATCCTTGGCAATATGTTTGCACCTCCGATAAATTCTTAACTTGAACTAAACCATTATACAAACTTGGCAATATGTTTGCACCTCTGAATTGATTTCTATAAACTGGGTATTTTATTTGGGTTAATTAGGTGAATATACAAATTTTGAATATAAATTGGTAAAGTGTGTATATTTTAAGATTAATTTGCGATCCATGTGATAGGAAATAAGAAAATTACATGAGTAACCTCTAGTTGAGGTTGGAAACTATTTGATTTGCCCGTTGCCGGTTATTTTGTCTTTTTATGACACCCACATGTTTTTCCATGGCGTCAAGTCTTCGTCGCGGCTCCATTCTCGGCGTCACGAATTGGTGTGATAGATTTCAGCCACTGATGTCGCTTCTTCCTCTTCGCCATGCTCTCATCTCCAAGCCGTGGTCTCTGCCATCGCCATCGTCAGAATCAGCCTCAGATTACGCAAAGAGAAAGCTTGTTGTTTCCAATGGTGGATTTTAGAATATTTTCCATACAGGTCCCTGAACTTCTACTTCTTTATAAAACGGCCCAGGATTTTCTAAAGTGCAGAAACATCTTTAATTTAGCCCCTTAGCTTTTAATTGTGACAATATAGACCCGCGTGTAGTCTGTCTTTTGCACCATTGATCCCTGTATTTTCTTCTTATTTCGTCTTTGCCCCAGTTGTTTCTGATTTGCAGAAATAACCTTCTAATGTCGCCTAAAACTTTTAATTGGACACTCCAAACCCTTATGCACATAAATAGACAAATATATGCAATTTAGACACCTAGATGCAATCTAAAGTGATTAAAAAGAACTAATTGAGATGCTAAATAACATTAAATACACTATAATATATTAATCGGACCATAAACCCAAATCGTATACCCTAAATCCAATTACTGCACCCTAAACCCAATCCATATAACCTTAAACATAAATCCTAGACCATAAATCGAAACAGTAAACCATAAACCAAAATCATATACTCTAAACCGAAATCCTAGACCCAAAACCCAAACCGTATACCGTAAACCCAAATCTTACACCATAAACCCAAACCTTAAACTCTAAACCTAAACCCATACCGTAAATTTAAATCTTAAACTATAAACCCAAACCGTAAATTTTAAACTCGAACCCTCCCAAATCTTAAACTCTAAACCCAAATACTAGACCCTAAACCCAAACCGTATAACCTTAAACCTAAATCGTAGACCATAAACCCAAACTGTAAACCGTAAACCCAAATCATATACCATAAACTTAAATCCTAGATCCTAAACCCAAACCGTATACCGTAAAACAAATCCTACACCATAAACCTAAACCGTAAACTCTAATCCTAAACCCTATACCCTAAATGTAAATTCTAGACCCTCAATCCAAACTGTGAACCTTAAACCCAAACCTATAGCGGCTAGGTTTCGGAGTTCGATTTAGGGTTTGGGTCTAAGATTTAAATTTAGGGTATTCCAAATTTAATATCTGATTAACATTCACGTTGTGCACAAAATAAGATTAAGACTGACAGATATGTATTACGCCAACTCGTATAACCATATTCATTTCGAACACTAAAAATGTGATATTTTGTATTTGACAAGCTTCCATCTATATACTTGGAAATTGTAAAGGTGAGTGATATGTTGTGTTCACTATATATAACCGTAATAAATTATGAAAATTTTTGTCCTGTAACCGAATGTATAATATATTAACCAGATTTATTTCGATTCTAATTATGTGAAATCCGGAGCCCTTATGCACATAAATGGACAAATATATGCAATGTAGACACCTAGATACAATCTAATGTGATTAAAAAGAACTAATTGAGATGCTAAATAACATTAAATACACTATAATATATTAATCGGACCATAAAACCAAATCGTATACCCTAAATACAATTACTACACCCTAAACCCAACCCGTATAACCTTAAACATAAATCCTAGACCATAAATCCAAACAGTAAACCATAAACCAAAATCATATACTCTAAACCAAAATCCTAGACCCAAAACCCAATCCGTATACCGTAAACCCAAATCTTACACCATAAACCCGAACCGTACGTAAACTCTAAACCTAAACCCTATACCGTAAATTTAAATCGTAGACCATAAACCCAAACCGTAAACTTTAAACTCAAACCCTCCCAAGTCTTAAACTCTAAACCCAAATACTAGACCTTAAACCCAAACCGTATAACCTTAAACCTAAATCCTAGACCATAAACCCAAACTGTAAACCGTAAACCCAAATCATATACCATAAACTTAAATCATAGATCCTAAACCCAAACCGTATACAGTAAAACAAATCCTACACCATAAACTCAAACCGTAAATTCTAATCCCAAACCCTATACCCTAAACGTAAATTCTAGACCCTAAATCCAAACTGTGAACCTTAAATCCAAACCTATAGCGGCTAGGTTTCAGAATTAGATTTAGGGTTTGGGTCTAGGATTTTAATTTAGGGTATTCCAAATTTAATATCTGATTAACATTCACGTTGTGCACAAAAGAAGATTAAGACTGACACATACGTATTACGCCAACTCGTATAACTGTATTCATTTCGAACACTAAAAATGTGATATTTTGTATCTAACAAGCTTCCATCTATATACTTCGAAATCGTAAAGGTGAGTGATATGTTGTGTTCACTATATATAACCGTAATAAATTATGAAAAGTTTTGTCATGTAACTGGATGTATAATATATCAACCAGATTTATTTTGATTCTAATTATGTGAAATCCGGATATAAAGCTTACATATCTGGGTATAATAACGATAGAATATGACGACAAAATTTGAAGAATATTGTTATGTGGGCTTTGTACAGGTTAGTAGCAATAATTACGTCTTCAGATATTATATAAAATACAAAATTACTACAGTAAAAATGACCAAATAAAGCGATTATTGTATGTAAATCCATGAATTTTTGGTATAACCGGATAAACTATTCTATAACCGGCTGAAATAATATGTATAAATCATTACATATTCTTTTGATACAATGTTCAAGTGCATATGCTCCTATCCTATAGTAGTGATATCCCATTATTTTAATAGTTTTTAGAATTTATTGCTTAATCATATTTGTGTTTTGAGTTGCATATTAAGTGTATATATTGCATTAGAGTGTTCATTTACATATCATAGGGTTTAAAGTGCACATTTGAGAAGTTTGGGGCAAAATCGCGGGTTATTCCAGTGAAATCAGGGACATCCGAGACGAAACGAAAGAATAGGAGATTCAAGGACTAAGGCTGCAATTTGAAAATATTCGCTTGGGTTAAACTGCACAATCGAAAGTTCAGGAGTTAATTCAAGTGGACATTCGTGCCCAATCAATAGTGTTGGGGTCAAAGAGTAAGTAGCCAAAAGGTCAAGCGCCAGATGTGCAAATATTCTAAACTCCACCATTGGAGAGAACCGTGCTTTCTCTTTGCAGAATCTGACGGCGAGCTTGATTCCGACGATGAGCACGGCCAAGACGGTGAGCTGATCACGGCGAGGAGGTGACTTGGAAGAAAGACCACGCGGTGTTGAATCAAAGTCTGGTGGAGGTCGTCGATGGCCAGAGCTGGATGCTGCCTGATTTACAAAGCACGACGGAGAGTTCGGTGGCGGAGTTTGGTGGTCGTGGCTTGGAGAAGACGGTGGCGCGCTCTCGGATTTGTCTTATCACAACGGGGAAGCTTGGTTACGCGGTGCGGACTGGAGACATAAATTTAGATAGATTTTTGGTTACACATATAGAAGAGGAATATGAGAGGGGATCCAGTTCTGTGGATGTTTTTTTAGAGAAAGTTAGAATTTATCAGAAAGAATAGAGAAAGAGAAACAGAAACAGAAAGAAAAAAAAAGATGACTAAAGAAGTAGGAGGTTTTGTGGGGTTATGTCTGCAAGAAGCAATGAGGCAAGTCTTGGAATTATGAAAATTACACAGCACCATGGCCATTTACCTAATAAAATAAAATTTGTGTATGTAGTACAATTTCCCATTTTATTTCCTATCTTCGAAGAAATAGTTAGGGTCTTTCTTATATCATTTACAAAAGTTGGGAATAGGTATGTCATATAACACGGTACTAGGTTAAGACCCACACTTTGCGCGGGATAAATATTTTATATACAAACTATATTTATATATTATTATTTATTTAATGTTTTCTACATATTATGCAATAATAAAATAATAAATATATATTGAAATATTGAAAAATCGGTAATATTACGTATATAATTAAATTGGCTTGCACATATAAATCAAACAATCACTCTTGTTTATTAACGATCATTTTATGGTAAATAAATAAAAAAACAATTTTATCCATTCTATATTATATAATTAAATTTAAATGATAAACATAGATATAAAATATATTTTTAGTAAAGCTGTTTATTAAATGAAAATTTTAATCATATGGTTTTATGATTATTGTTATCTTATAACAAAAATTTAAACCATTAATAAAAATATTAATTTGAATTGTCTAATAGTTTGAGTAATTTATAATCATTTTTAATTGAATGCAAATTTCAAAATTAAAATATTAGTTAAGTTCTCAATATTTGTTCAATGCAAATAGGCATGAGGAAAAAAATATCGGAACCGAAGAACCGAACCGGAACCTAACCGAAATACCTGACACTGGAATTGGACCGAGACCCTTAAATATCCGAACAGTTCCCATATTTATATATCCAAACCAAACCGAAACCGAACCGAGAACCAAACGGGTATCCGGATATATAACACTATTAATTATATATAGTATAACATAGCTAAATATATATTTATAATTTAAAAATCTATTAAAAGTACCAAATAATATTTGAAAATAACTAAATTATTATAAAGTATCCAAACTACCTGAAAATATCCGAAATCCGAAACAATCCGAATAGTATTATCTGAAATATCCAAAGTAATCTGAAATATCTAAATTTTTTTATCTAAATCATCCTAATTTTTTTTTAATATTTTATCCTAAATAACCGATATTTTACACGAACTATCCGAACTACCCGAACCGGAACCGAAACCAAATGAGAACCGATTTTTTCGGGTATTTTTTGGTTCTTAATTTTACTATCCGAACCGAACCGAAATCGAAACTATCTGAACCAAACCGAACCAAAAATATGTGAAGTAGTAAATGAATCCTCTAACCCCCTACCCGAACTACCCGATACCTGAAATACCCTAACCGAACCAAATCAAAACCCGAAATTCCCATGCCTAACTATCAATATATGGTTTGTATTTTATATGATATGTAGTTTAACTAAATGATATATATAGATACATATATATATATATTAATATAAACAATTATTAAATAAGACTTCTTACTCATGTGGTTTATAACTATCTATACTATTAAAAGAGAATGAGTTTTAAAAAATCTACTTAAACAAGGTTGTTGCACCCTTTCATTAACTTACCTAGACCAACTAAATAATCTTTCTAAATATCTCCTAATAGTATTAGTTCCTATATGTAAGATTCTGATCTAGAGTATCATTAATATACACAAAATATTTTGGGTATTTTTGGATACACGATCGGGTCTTGGGTAAGACATGGACTCGACAAACACATGCGGGTCCAAAAAATATCCAATAGTTACTTTTCTCTGGACTCGGACCAAATCCAAATCTGTATTTTTTGAGTCGGTTTCGGTTCAGTTTTTGGGTATGAGTAAAATGCTCAAGCATAAGAAAGAATTACATAAAAGTGTGTACATACAAAATCTCAAATAAACTAATTCATAAATTATATAATTTTTTTTAAAAATATTCTTCAATATAATACAACTTTTAACATAATAATATATAATAATTAGATTATACTATTTTATTTAAAAAAATATAATCCAAAATAACCCGGGCTTCGAAAGCGCGGGTCAAAATCTAGTTTATATCTTATTATAATAAAAAATTTAAACCATTGATAACAACAATTTGTTTGAGATTTTTAACAATTTAGTAATTTATACTCGTTTTTAAAAATTCAAAATACAACATATAAGAAAAAATTTAATTTTTTATTATATGGTTAATGCAATTGTATAATTTATTTTAATAACAAAGATTTAAACAAAAATGATTGAGTGTATACAAATTGTTAGCAAATCTTTATTATTGAAAATCATTAATTGCATATATATATATTTTAATAATATTAGGTAATTCCGTAACTTTTATTTAAGGAAAGAATGAAAAAATAACTTTTAATACTAATAAATGATTTTATGATGAGTTTAATGAGAATTATAGTTTATATTTAGATGGATCAACTTACTTTTCTAATGACTCTCAAAAATTATTTTCATGATAACACGTGTCATGCAATGTTGTAATGTTTATTTTTTAATATATAGAAGATTAGTCGAAGCCAATAAAGTAAGAGACGCAGCGACATTCTACCCACATATTATATAGAAAGACTGAAATTGTTATTATTCTTCACATCTATTATATAGAAGGATTCAACTTCTTGTTATTTTAACCGTCTATAATATCATAAGACCCAAAATGTTTTGAGTGTAACCATCAATCATATAAGAGAATATAATAAAAAAAAAAAAAAGAGAATATAATAAGATTTAAATTGTCTGTATTCGTCAAGATATTAGTCGTCCATAGTTTACTATTTCATGTGCTCCGGTGACTGGACTTATCGTTATTATATTCACTAATCAGTATAATAAATCGTATAAATAAACGGCAAAGCAAAAAAAAAAATAAACGGCAAAGCAAAGCTTTAGTGAGCAAGCTGCAAGGTTGCAATCATATGCCTCTTTTGTTATCTCTTCACTCTATAATATTTTCTATTTTTAGAAAATGAATTTTTGTTGTTTCTGTTTCAATAAGAAGAAGGTTTGTTTTTTCAATTCACAGAACAAATTTAAGAAATTTACATTTCAATGGTTTTAAATTTATATATATATATATATATATTATGTGATAAGGGTTAATGTAGCTTATACTATGAACTGATTATTTTAATTGCAGGAGACAGTACCAGACTGGGTAACGGAACCAGAAGTCAAGATCCAGCAGCAAAATGAAGGCAAACGACCTATTAACATAAAAAAAGCGAGTAAACCGCTCAATGATGATACCAGCAGCTCAAACGGGACAGCATCGCAAAATTATAGTTTCTTGGAGCAGGCAAAAGGTGTCGGGGCGGGTGCTGCTGAGGCAGCTGAGCAGGTAAAAGTTATAGGTGCGGGTGCTGCTGCGCAAGTGAAAGCTATAGGTGTCGGTGCGCAAGTGAAAGCTATAGGTGTCGGTGCGCCTGAGAATGTAAAAGCTATCGGTAAGGGTGCGTTTAACCTTCTTCCTAACGATATAAAAGTGTATTTTGGAAAGAAGAACGATAGAAAAGAGTTTAGGGCAGTGGAACCGCAACATTGGAAGGAAGAAGAAGAGATGAGACAAAAGAGGATCAGGCAGGAGGAGGAAGAGAATAGGAGGCAACGAGATTTAGCGGAAGAAGAGAAAAAACAAGAGAAGATCAGGCAGGAGAAGGAAGAAGAAGAGAGGAGGAAACGAGCTTCGGAAAATAACTCAGGTGCTTGCATCATCTTGTGAAAACACACATCTTACTTTCCTCTAGTTTATTATCATTTTATTTTTATTTTTTGAGTTGGTGATCGGTTTGAGCTCTATGGACTAGAATTTCATCTCATCTTCTAAAATAAAAGATTGTATATATCCTCATTTTCTCGTGGTACAGTTTTTGTTGATTAACATTAAGATATGTGTTAACCATCTGATGCGCAGAAGGAACCTCAATGGTGGCAGGAATCACAGGAAGTTTGTTGAGCGCGATATCCACAGTAACAAATGCATCTGCGCAAGCACTAGGAGCCGTACAACGAAGTACATCCACGCAAGCACAACGAACAGGAGAACCAAGTACATCAACGCACACACAAGGAACTTGGCGACCAAGTACGTCAACGCGCACACAAGGAACTTGGCGACCAAGTACATCAACGCAAAACCCATATTCATCACAAAGAGGAAACACAACCAGTTGAAAAGAAAGGGAAGAACGCGGGTATTCCAGTTTTCATGATAATGTTTCGAGTCCATGGACTAGAAAATTCATCTTATCTACTACAATAAAGTTTGTGTCCTTATTTTCTATATTAGTGCTGTTCGTTTCATCGACGCAGGTCCAGCGTCTGCGGCTATGTTTTTCATTAAAATTTGTTCGTTTCATCGACGCGGATACCTGCGTCTGCGTCCGAACGCAGCGTCTAGCATCAGCCGCCAAAAAAACCAGCGATCGCGACTTAAATTCCGCGTCTACTTAATCTATTTACCATTTTGCCCTTAACCTAATTCACTAATTACCAAAAATACCTAACCTAATAGACGCAAACGCATCCTTTCTCCGTTAGACGCATCTCTTCTCCAGCTCTCTCTCTCTCTCATCTTGATCTCCAACCCAGCTATCTCTCTCATCTCTCGATCTCGAACCCAGCTCTCTCTATCGATCTCGAACCCAGCTCTCTCTCTCGATCTCTCCATCTCGAACCCAGCTCATCTCATCTCGAAGCTCTCTTCTCCATGGCATCTCATCTCAAAGCTCTCTCTTCTCCATATCATCTCGAATCTTGATCTCCAACCCAACTATCTCTCTCATCTCTCGATCTCGAACCCAGCTCTCTCTATCGATCTCGAACCCAGCTCTCTCTCTCGATCTCTCCATCTCGAACCCAGCTCATCTCATCTCGAAGCTCTCTTCTCCATGGCATCTCATCTCAAAGCTCTCTCTTCTCCATATCATCTCGAAGCTCTCTCTTCTCCATAGCATCTCGAGCTCGTCCAAACCCGTCCGGTGGACATACTGTATATGAGCCGAACGGTGATAGAGTGATGGAAGCTTTGCGTAAGAACATCACAGATGAATATGGTAGAGGTCGTTTACCGTATTAAATGTTTAAGTTAGTGACTTGGTTTTTCTTTGCTTATAACTTTGATTATCATTTCTATGTGATATTGAAATATTTGTTTTATTTATTTAAGACTATGTATTATTTAGCTTTTGTTTTGTGATAAATATTTTGATATATTATTTTTTCTTTAATTTAGCTTATAATTTATGATAAAAATGTTGTTAAATTTGTATAGTTGACTAAAAATTTATTATCAATTAAATATAATATTCTGATGCATGTAAATATATGTAAACTACTTTTTTTTTATTTAAAATATAATTTTACAAATTCAAACTACATTTTATTTATTTAAAATACAATTTTACAAATTTATAAAATTAAAATATAAACAAAATCAAATAGCCGCAGCGTCTGCCAAACGACCAACACTAAATCAATTTCCTGCGTCTGCGTCCAGCGTCTGCGTCTTCGAAACGAACAACAAGCTGCGTCTGAATCTGAGTTTGAGTCTGCGTCTGAAAAACGAACAACACCAAAACGAATAGACGCAGACGCAGACTCAAACTCAGACTCAGACTCAGACAGCTGCGGCAACCAAACGAACAGCACTATTGTATTTTATCAAATGTTGTATTTCTACTGTTTTGTCTGCCTTAAGACTTGATCATCCATAGTCAGTTGTCGAATGATATCCTTGTGTTTGGTTAACTAAAATCGAGTGTTCTTCAGTTCAATAAATAAATAAAAGATATATCGAGTCTTCTGAAAATCATTATGAATACAAAGCTCATGTAATAGATCAATGATCATTGACGTTTGTGTGATATTATAGCAATTTTGTTTCGAAGTTTTCTTGCTTCTCTAGCAGATACATAAACAAATGAAAGACATGCTAGTATATCGTTATACAGAATTTAGTAATGACTGTAGTTTTGTGTAATTTTTGTAAATGATGATACATATTGATGGACTGAAATGAATACTGTTTAATCTCAACATAACTAAGTAACTAACATATATGTGTACCCATAGGAGTCTGCACATTTCAGTAGCCGATAAACACAAAACATAGCTATCAAAACCACAAAAAAATTTTTTCGCTAAAACAAAAATTATGTTTCTTTTGCCATTTCTGTAAAATCATAAGTCTTCTTCGTTAAAACTGCAAAATTATGTTTTCTGTCAAAACTGCAAAACTGAAGTTTTAATCTTTACTTGATTTTATGAACGAGAAAATGTGATTTTGTGGTTTTGACATGAAATACTTTTTTTTTTTGCGGTTTGATAGAAAATGTGATTTTATGATTTTGACGGGAAAAAAGGTGATTTTGCGGTATTTATGAAAAACATGATTTTACGGTTTTAGTGGATTTTGCACTATTGACAAGAAAACATGATGAGGTGGTTTTGGGTAGAAAACATAATTTTATAGTTTTGGTAAGAAAATGTGATTTTACGAGCTTGCTTGATGAAAAACTTTGATTTGATGATTTGATGATTTGATGATTTGATGATTGATTGTTCTAGGCTATAATTAGTGAGTGTACAAGTATCTTAGAGTGGCGTATAGTTTAGTTGTGATAAAAACTCAAAATATGTCATCAGTATAAATCACTTTGATTTAATTGTATTATTTTAATTTGGGAGTTGTGACCTGGAAAAAGAAAAAAGATAAAATTTCTCAAAAAACTTCAACACCGTTAGATCATCTTACATGAATCAGTTTGACGGCCGTGAGGGACTCACTCACACACCTTTAGGCTCGTGAAAAAAACCCTACTCTCCTCTCCTCTTCTTCCCCTTCCAAATATTACGCCGGCGGCGAAGCCAAAACTCTTTTAAGGCTAACAGAGAGGATCGTGAGCATGGCGGAAGGAGCTAACAACGGGACGAGGCGCCCAAGGCCGAACCTACTAATCACGGGGACTCCCGGTACCGGTAAATCGACGACGGCTTCTGCTCTGGCGGAGGCCACGAACTTCCGTTACATCTGCGTCGGAGATCTGGTCAAAGAGAAGAACTTGCACGATGGTTGGGACGATCAGTTCGAGTGCCACGTCATTAACGAAGACCTGGTGAGTTTGTTCATCTATCTTTCAGCTACTTCGGGTGGATTTAACTTAAAGCTTAATTCTCTAATCAGATAGCGAATTCAATTTGTTTACTTTTCTATTGTAGTAGAAAGTTTGCTTTTTTTTTTTTTTTCCTTTAACCGACGCTTATATTATTATTATTATTATCTTATATCGAAAATTGATTTGAAGCTGGATGGTTTCGGTTATTATCTAATGGATATATCTTTTGATAAAACTTGTTATTGAACATATTCGAATCATTAGCTCTCGTCTGTCTTAGCTGTTATTGTATTTTTGTAACTTTTGATCAGGTGTGTGATGAGCTTGAAGATGTAATGGAAGGAGGAGGTGTCATTGTAGATTACCACGGCTGTGACTTCTTTCCCGAGCGTTGGTTTGATCGTGTTGTCGTCCTTCAAACTGAGAACTCTGTCTTGTATGATCGTTTAACCAAGAGGTCGGAATCTAAACCCAATCCTTTATTCATCGAAAGTGTTGTCTGGCTTCTTAACATGTTTTGGTTTTGTCCTCAAATCAAATCAAATCGAATCAAACCAGGGGTTATTCGGGAACCAAGCTTACTAACAACATCGAGTGCGAGATCTTCCAAGTCCTGCTCGAAGAAGCTAGAGATAGTTACCAAGAGGAGATTGTCATCGCGCTGCAAAGTGACACAATCGAAGATATCTCTGACAATGTCGCAAGTTTGACGGAATGGATTACCACATGGCATTGGCACTGGCAGCCCTGAGAAATGTTGATGACAATGCATCTTTAATATTTTACAAGCTTCGGCTTTTACTAGTTTCTTTTGATGGGTTCTGTGTCGGCCACGCTTGCAATTTGTATACTAATATTCTGAAAGACAATGCAGCTGCCTTTGATTAAAAGAAAGCTTATGTTATCTTCCCCCATCATGTTGTAATGTTCAGAGTGACATATGTTGTATGGTATTAGTCACTAGTACGTAACTCAGTTTAATCACAGCCTGAGCTCAAACGTCTAGAGTTAACTTGAAGAAGCAAAGTGTATATGTGTTTTTTCTCTCATTTTACGTAGTTAATCTCTATTGGTCTTCCTTATTCCTGGGAAATTTTGATTATAAGATTAGTATATGATTCATATTTTAACTGCACGCCTAGAAGCTGTTCGACAAAATGACTCAACGAGAACAAGTTACCACTGAAGAAGAGTATGTGATATAATTCGTGAACTTTTTTTTCTTTGTTTGATTGTTCAGGTAAAGCGATGCTGGCGCAGACATTTCTTCCGAGAAATGTCCTTGTTTCGAGGTGTTTCTCATCAGTTACTTCAAAGACTCTTAAAGTTGGAGATATTTTAAGAGAAGCAAGAGTGCACTCAAGTGAAGATGTTAAGAGCTATGCTGAGGTGAGCCATGATTGGAACCCACTTCATTTCGATCAAGAACTCGCCCGTAAAGCCGGATTCGATAATCGCCTTGTCCATGGAATGCTTGTGTCTTCCATGTTTCCCCGTATTATCTCTTCCCATTTCGTAAGTTCTCTTGTTTTTACTAGTTTGCATTTATTAATTTCTACATGTCCTAATAGACCAATAGTGCTTGGCTAATACAGATTTAGAGAAACATGACTGAATGTTTGTTGGTATTTGTTGCAGCCTGGAGCAGTATATGTATCTCAAAATCTGCATTTCAGATCACCAGTTTATATAGGGGATGAAATTCTCGGTCTGGTACAAGCCACAGCATTAAGAGAAACCAAGAATAAGTACATGTAAGCTAATTTATTCAACCCATTGAATACAAATTTTTAGTAGTATTTGTTATTCTATGTCATAACTAGATCCTCATTTCACTTTCTCAGTGTCCGATTCTCAACCAAATGCATCAAGAATCACAATGAACTTGTTGTTCTTGATGGTGAAGCTACTGCAATCTTACCAAGCCTCGAGTTGCTACAACCAAGTTAGAAAACAGATCTTCCAAGGTCCGCAAGTTTCTTTGAACTTTTTTGTTTTTCTCATTTCCAATATCCTTTTGATATTTTTCACAGTTGTTGAGGATTCTTTGCCGTGATATATTGTTTTGATATTCAAGATTTTTAATATTTAAATTTGAACTTTTACTGAATTTGTCTAAGGAAAAAAAAATTTACGTTGAGATAATATATGAACTAAAACCACTAATTTCTCTAACTAACATCTTAATAGTCTTTAACTACAAAAAGATATACGACTCTTTCCCAATTGGGAGGAGAAGAAAGATAACGAAAACAACTATGGAAAACAGAGGACTCCCTCTAAGATCAATCATCTCACATTCTCTCTGGATAACACTAGTTGGAATCCTTCTCTTCAGTCTCTCCACCACAAAAAAACACAACTTTGGTTACACCAAATTCTTTTCTATATGCGGAACGTTACTCATGACCATACCTTGGATAATCCAACTTCTTCTCACTTCTGCTGTCATATTACTGCATAAGAGTATAGGTTACAACCTTATGTGGGTTGTTCGGCCACCAAAATCATCTAAAGAGAATCATCATCCCACTAATGTCGTCACTATCTCTTCTTCTTCTCCATCATCTCCTCTTTCGTCCGGCCAGGCTCTCAAGAACGGCGACGCGGGTGAGATCGAGATTAGGATTGTGATTCCAAGAAGTCCAAACTCAACTCATTTGGAGATTGAAGGAAGAAACAACTCCAAACTTCTTGCAAATGGATCACCTGTTTCTTAAAATGTGACTAAACTCTCTTCTTGTTCTGTTTTGCTTCTTTTTTCATTTCTCTTTTCTTTAAAGACTATGATCTGAAACTTGTAGTGCTTACAATATTTCCGTTGTAAGTTTCCATTAGTAATTGCTATTTTATAATTCATATTTAAATCTCTATTAACAAGTGGACTAGTAGGTAGCTAAACGAATACACACACTGACTACACAGATTCACTTTCACATTCCTTTTTACTTAGTTTTTCCATATGTGATTGTGTGATGGAGGAGAGGCTGATGGTGCTAAAGAGCTTCTTGAAATGAAGACTATAGCCACTATGAGATAAAAAAAAAGGATGGTGGTTGAAAGCTTATATTCATTTTAAAGGAAAACAAGAAGATACAAATTAAACCAACAGGGATAAGACTGAACGTTACTTTCTGACAAATTCATTGATCCGAGACAAAGTGAGAGAGATACAAACAACAATCTTGAAAGCTAGAAGATCTGCTTTCTTCTATATGTACATTTGGTGTTTACCTATGACTAACGATCTTATAATCCAATGTATGTCACCACGGCTCATTCTTTTGCAGGGGAGCTTTTGGCCAGGGAAGAAGAGTTCGAGGAAGCTGACCAGCTACTTGAAGCTACAAGAGAGGCTGCATCAATCAAAACCGAAGAATGACTACTAACCCCCACAGTATATGGTGAAACATCAGGCAAAGGCAGGCTGTTGTTTAAGTATAAAACCACTTGTTCCATCGTAGGCCTCGAGTCCGGCACAGTACTTGAACATAGCAAACCAAGTTTCATAACCATCTCCACTTCCTCTTGCAAGAACTCATCTCCCAGTCTCGGGTCAACAGCCTCAAGCAAAGCATCCCTTTTCCAGCACTCACAAACCCATTTGATCAGAAGCCGTTTCTCGCATTGTAACTGTGGTTCCACAGGTCTCCTCCCACATGTCACTTCAAGCATGAAAACACCAAAGGCATACACATCAGTTCCAGTGGAAGCCACCATATCGATCACTTCCGGCGCAATGTACCCTATAGTTCCAACGGCTCCTGTTGGGTATGCATACCCTCCATGGTCATGAAACCTCGCCATACCAAAATCCCCTAGCCTTCCATTGAACTCACCGTCCAACATAATGTTTGAAGATTTGATATCTCTATGCAGAACAACTTGATCAGCACCTGTGTGCAAGTAACAAAGAGCAGAAGCTATCCCTTTAAGGATCACAAGCCTCTGAGGCCAAGAAAGTACTGGTCTCTGATCATCAAACAAATGCTCGTCAAGACTACCGTTGGGCATGTACTCAGAGACCAAAAGAAGCTCATGCTTTCTCCTGCAGTAACCAAGAAGTGGAACAAGGTTCCTGTGTTTTAAACACCTCATGGTCACCACTTCAGACACAAACTGCTTCACACCTTCATCACCATTATAAGACATTCTCTTCACAGCTATCTCTCTGCTCAGCATAAGAGTTCCTCTGTACACTTCACCAAAGCCTCCTTTTCCAAGAAACCCATCTTTGCTGAACCCGTTTGTTGCTTTGTATAGTGACTTGTAAGAGAATCTATGTGCACCAAACTCCTTCTCCCATTCCTCAGTCACTTCTGCGTACTTGCATTTCCTGAAAAGATACACTCCTATGAGAACACCTAACCCCATGGTAGCCACAAAACCAAGCAAGACTATGAACAGCTGATAAAGATTCTTGTGCTCAGATCTTGGAGGAGGAACATCAGGGAGTCTTGACAAGTCAAGAATCTGTAAAGATCCTCCGTTTGTGCAAAAACTCCAAGAAAGAACATACTGATAGCTTGTAGCTGTCCCTGTTGCAGCAGAGAATCCAACGAAAAGACTTGAACTATTAGGAAACACTTCTGTAAGATTGATGAATTGTGACAGCAGAGGCCGGCTTGGCTTCTCAACTTCAAGAGGAGCCATTGAGACATTGAGCAAAGTGCCTTCATATTCCACCCACACCTGTATTGGCTTCCCACTCAGGAGGTTTATGCTTTCGTTCTTCCTCATTATGTCTGAATAGTAAGAAGCTGAAGCTATTCCTACAGAGAGAGGACTGTGGACATCAATCCCCACATGGTTCTTGTCTATATCTTCAAAATCTGGATTCCAAATAGTGTCGAGCTCAACAGCAAGCACATCAGAAGAAGGGTAACCATTTTTGGACACGTTGAAGATCCCCAAGTATCTAGTTGATTCTGCATGCGAGAAATCTGTAGAAGGAGATATTACAAAGGCCATGCCATGACCACCTTCATGCCCTGGCTGAGGAACCAGAGCGCAAACGAAGTGTGTTGAGAAAGAGAGTGGTTTATAAGGACTGAGCTTGATTGGTTTCTTGTAGAAAATATGAGCCATTTGATGATCTCCAGCGTTTGTGAGCTGTAATAATCCACTGGGAAGAACTGTTGCAGATCCATCAAGGTAAAGATTTTCTTGCTTGTGAAAGTTGTCGTAGAGAAACTCTATCTCTTGTTGAGTTGATAGATAGATGAGATGGAAAGAAGAGATCATGAGGATCTGAAGCAATCTACAAGTCATTGCTGATGATGAATAAGAGATAGTGTGGATCTGTGTTGAAGAACATAACCTGAAGGAAAAAGGAACAAAGAAAGAAGTGAGGCTTTGTGTTTTAGTGTAAAGTATTGTTTGTTTATCCAAAGGGAATATTAGTTAGCATCACCGTTTTTTCTTTCCCCCTTTACAAACTGGACTTCAATAATGCTACAATATAATAAACTAACAATAAAGCTTCATTTGAGATAATATTTTAACATAAATGACCCAAGTTCAACCCAGTGAAACTACGCAACACTGCATGTGGGTGTAGCTAGAAACGGTGATAACGGGTCAAACAAAAGATTAAACTCTAATCTATGTCTTAGATCTTACTCAGAGCCAGCTGCTAGCTTATATCTGCTGACCCAAAAAATCCTTAAAGACTGTACTTTACATATTTCGTTGGGCCTTTTCCCTATGCAGAAACCAAAAAGAAATGTCTTTTGTAGATAGAGGTTACTTGCTTTGCAAGGCACTAAAGTTCTACGTTCGATTTCATCATTATTGCTTTAGAGCATGTTTATCCGGGGTCCTTAGTGAGGTTCTTAGTGCTTGGGCCCCCACAAAATTCTTAAGGATCGGTTACAAAAACTACTAATTAAAAACCGATTTTAGTGAGTTTCTTACATTGTTCGCGGACTCCACTCACTCGTGGCGGCCCGCGATTGGTTTGCTTTTTAATTTTTTTTTTTAAAACCTAAGTTGGGTTTCTTAGGGATAAACATGCTCTTAGAAAGAAAATATGAACTTTTGTTTATTGAATTTAGTAGTGTTTTGCACTACAAAAAAATCTTTCATTGATAGCACAATATGATAGCAGTGTTTACTAAAGTGCTATGGAGACCCAAATTTGTGTTTTTGGTTTTTATTAATAGCAGTTAAACACAGTTATTTGGCAAAAGTTTTTGAGCAGTAATCGAAAATCACTTATACCGCGAATACTTAGATGAAAAGAACATGAGCGCCAATGTCATTACTCCTTTCCCTCTTAACAAACCGCATTCAGTATAAGTAGAGTTAAAAAAAATCGACAAAAAGGAGACCAAAAAAAAAACAAAACACTCTGTCTCTCTTTCGACCATCTCTTCTAGCATCTCAACTCGAGCATCTCAACTCGAGCATCTCCACTCGATTTTCCCTTCATCTCAACTCCCTCGTCTCATCTCTGTTTCGATTCCTCGATCTCCCTCGATCTCCCTCGATCTATATATATATATATATATATATATATATATGTAAAGTGTCTCTTGAGATTGGAGAGTTTAATGATTTTCTTAACTGCAGACTTGATCCTGCTTATGAAAAGGGTGCATGGGACTTTGTCCGAGCTGTTTCTGCTGTTAGAGGAGATAGTCAGTTGATCATTTGCCCTTGTAAAGACTGTCGCAATGTTGATCGTCATTCAGGCATTAATGTAGTTGATCATCTTGTGAGACGTGGAATGGATGAGGATTACAAGCGGCGTAAGGACTGGTATCATCACGGAGAATTGAGCTCAGTGGAGGCTGAAGTAGGGATGAAAGGAAATCAGTTAAACGAAGAGATTGTTGGGTTATACAGAGCTGCTGAGACTAAGTATGGCTGTTCTGATTTCTGTGAGATGGAAGAGGTAGAAGACAAGAAAGAAGATGAGTTCTTGGCAAAGATAGTAGATGCCGAAACACCATTATATCCAAACTGTGCAAACCATAGCAAGCTCTCTGCCATCGTGTCATTGTTTAGATTGAAGACTCAGAATGGCTGGTCTGATAAGAGCTTCAATGATCTACTTGAGACATTGCCGAAGATGTTACCTGAGGAGAACGTGCTTCATTCATCAATGTACGATGTGAAGAAATTCTTGAAGACTTTCGGTATCGGTTATGAAAAGATTCATGCCTGTGTCAACGATTGCTGTCTATTCAGAAGAAAGTTGAAGAAGCTTGATAATTGTCCCAAATGCAAGGCTTCAAGGTGGAAGATAAACATGCAGACTGGTGAGGTCAAGAAAGGGGTCGCGCAAAAAGTATTAAGATACTTTCCAATCATTCCGAGGCTGCAGAGGATGTTTAGGTCTGAGGAAATGGCGAAAAACTTAAGGTGGCATGCTAGTAACCGTAGCACTGATGGGAAACTCAGACACCCTGTAGATTCAGTGACATGGAAACAAATGGATGACAAACATCCTTTATTTGCTGCTGAGGAGAGGAATATTCGACTGGGATTATCTACTGATGGATTTAATCCTTTCAGCATGCAGAACAGTAAGTACAGTTGTTGGCCTGTGTTGTTAGTAAACTACAACCTGCCTCCAAATCTGTGTATGAAGAAGGAGAATATCATGCTCACCTTGCTCATTCCTGGTCCACAGCAGCCTGGTAACAGCATTGATGTCTACTTAGAGCCTCTAATAGAGGATCTAAACAAGTTGTGGAGCCTTGGAGAGTCGACATATGATGTGGTGAGTAAATCTGTTTTTACTCTCAAGGCAATGCTTTTGTGGACGATTAGTGATTTCCCAGCCTATGGAAATCTAGCTGGTTGCAAAGTGAAGGGGAAAATGGGCTGCCCTGTATGCGGGAAGGACACATATAGTATGTGGATGAAGTTCTGTAGGAAACATGTTTACATGTCCCATAGAAAAGGTCTCCCACCAACGCATAGGTATCGGATAAAGAAGACTTGGTTTGATGGAAAAGCTGAACATCGAAGAAAGTCTAGGATACTGTCGGGTCATGACATATCCAATAATCTAAAAAACTATGTCAACAATTTTGGGAATGGAAAAAAATCTGGGATGAAGAGGAAAAGGACCGCCATTGTCGATGAAGAAAAAACTGTGGAAGATGTTTCCAGTGAATCAGAGCCAGAGGAAGAAGATGAAGTTAATGTTGAGGAGTTATCTAGATGGAAGAAAAGATCAATATTTTTTGAACTGCCATATTGGGAGGTATGTGTTATATTTTAACAGTTTGTAGCTTTTTCAATATATATCAAGAAAGCTTTATCTGACTTTGTTTTGTGTGTTTATGATTTTAATAGGACCTGCCCGTAAGGCATAACCTGGACGTCATGCATATAGAGCGAAATGTGGGAAATAGCATTGTCTCCACATTACTGCACTGCGGGAAATCAAAAGATGGACTCAATACTCGTAAAGATCTGGAACATCTTGGAATTAGGAAGGATCTTCACCCCAGCATCAAAGGAAAAAGAACGTACCTGCCAGCAGCACCTTGGTCGTTGTCAAAGTCTGAAAAGAAAGTCTTCTGTAAGCGTCTTTTTGATTTCAAAGGACCTGATGGATATTGCTCAAATATATCAAAGTTCTCTGCTGTGTGTTTGCCTTTAGGATGAATTTTTTTTGTGTCCATTCTGTGTTTTCTGCTGTGTGTTTGGCTTTCTATGTTTTTTGTTCAGTCTGTGTACTAATGAAAGTGTTATTTGTTTCAGGTGAATTAATATGGGCCGCCCTAAGAGAGATACGACTAAAGATATGAACAAGGTCACAAAGAATGTCACGAAAAAAGTAACGAAGAAAGCAACAAGGAAGCCAAGTAAGAAGCAAGATGACGAAGTGGAATTTATTTGTACAACGTATGCCCAACCACACCCTGAAGAGAATGCACCTACACCAGAGTCCGAACAACCTGCAGATTGTGCAAATTCTGAAGAGGCAAACGTGGAGGAAGAGCCTCAAAAGGGAGAAGAAACTGAAAAAGGAGATGAAACTGCAAGGTCTGATCAGGAAGAGCCTGAAAAGGTAGACGAGCAAGAAGAAGTAGAAGGTGAGTTGGAACTGAATGAAGAGAATAATCCATCTCAACTTAAGCAGCAGAAGCATAGAGGACCAACAAAGATGAAGCACATCGCAAAAGATCCAAATGCTCGAGAAAGAGTTGATTTTAATGATATGGGAGAACCTGTTGGTCCTGGATCAGTGAAATTGTCTTCATACTTAGGTCCTTTAGTGCGTGAACATGTACCTGTCACAGTTGAAGATTGGAGAAAAGTCAGTGAAGAAGTAAAAACAGTTCTATGGAAATCTATTCAGGTAATATTATGTACATCACAATTACTGAGTTGATTCAATTATCTAATATTGGTTTCTATGTATGTGACTGTAGGCAAGATTCGAGCTTGATGAAGATTACCAAAAAAGTGTTGTGTTGAGGCAGATGGGATGCTTATGGAGAGCCTCAAAATCGAGACTAGTCACGCAGATAAAGAGTAAAGCTACTAACCAAGAAAGGATGAATCTGAGACCAAAGAATGTTAATCCTGTAGAATGGCGTAAATTTGTGAAGTGCAAAACTAGCTCAGCCTTTAAGGTAAAGATACGAAATGTATTTCAGTTTCTGCATTGAAAGCATAATAATCACTATATATATGTATGCTAGGTTGTCAGTGATTCATACAAGGAGAGGAGGAGCAAACAAATACCCCACACTTGTAGCCGTAGAGGAATGGTTAGGCTGGCTGAAGATATGGTGCTATTCTTTCCCTTAATACTTGATCACTAAACTTTTTCCATATTAATAGTTTTTGTTGTTTGCATCAGAAAAAAGAGTGTGGGGATCCTTCTACAGTTAATAGGCTAAAGGTGTGGGTCAAGTCGCGCACAAAAAAGGATGGTACACCAGTCAATACCGTAGCAGCTGAGAAGTTTGTAAGTTGTTCAATTTTTTGCTTCAAATTGTTTTTCTTCTTTAGCAGCATATTAACATGTTCTTATCCTGCCAGAAAAAGGCAGCTGATCTGGTTGATACTGCTAGTCATAGCAATTCAACAAATCCAACCGTGGATCCGCTTACAGCTCTGTTAGGACCTGATCATCCTGGTCATTTGAGGGCAATGGGTAGAAACATTGGAAAGACGAAGTTAGCTTGTTTTCAAGTGAAGAAACAATTTATGGCAGAAATGGCAGAGAAGCAATATCATTTGGAGAACAAAGTCTGTGAGTTGCAATCTGAGCTTGCTAGACTTAAGAAACAGGTGAGCTATAATCAAAAATATCTATAATATTCGGAGACTGAGTGTAATGAATCTGAAATTTTGTTTTTGGATACAGGAAGCTGAAATAGAGGAAAACTCAGCTACTGCAAGAGGAAGAGTATGTAATCTATGTTCATTTTTTGATGCTAGTTTTTTGCTTTGTAGCTTCAGATGGTTTGAAATAATATTTTTCATGTAGAGTGTTAACCAAAGGGCACAACCTAAGTGTGTATTGGTTGATTGGTTTGGTTCGGATGAAAACGTTGCTGAAGGACGTATTATTTCATCTGAATCGGAGGACTTTGTCAATGACATCCCCTTAGGTCCTCTTGCTGTGAAAGTATTGGTGGAGACTGCAATCAAATCAGATGCATTTCTTTGGAGACCTGCTACTGGTATGTTTATTGTTGAGCATGCGGTTGGGGAGATGATTGCATGGCCTGCCAGTAAATGTGTTATGTCAAACGAGGGGATATTTACTGAAGACATTCCTCTCAGGGTAAGATTTATTATTGTCTATTGTATTATTTCAGTTTATGTGGCTGTTTTGATTAACATGTTTATATTGTCTTTCTATGGTAGAGTCCGAATTCCACTTCTTTGAACAAATGTAAACTTTTATCGCCGTGGTCTACTGATGAAAAAATTGTTGCTGAAGGCCGTTGGCAGTGTCAAGAACCGAAAGCTTTGGTGGATAATCTGCCTCTAGGACCAAATGCAGTCAAAGTTTTTGTGGATGTGGTTCATGTTCCTGATATATTTCTGTGGAGACCTAGCCCTGAGATGACTTACCTTAGGGACTCTGTTAAGCAGTTTGTAGCATGGCCTGCCGATAAGTGTGTGTTCGAAAACAACACAGAGTCACCAAGCCGTAGATCTCCTCTTCAGAATGAAGATTCTTCTCCTAAAGCACAACCTGCAAAATCTGCTACGTGTTCTGCATCACCAGGTTCTAAATCAAGCAATCATTCTCCAAAATCCAACCTTAATAAAGCTCAAACACCTTCTCCCCTTCGAAGATCACAGGTACATTTTTAAATGGTATTAAGTAGCTGTTTGTTCTTGTTATATCACTGAGATATATATATATATATATATATATATATATATATATTGGTTTGTCTTGCGAACATTGTAGCGCCAGATTCAAAATGAAGCTCCCAAAGAAAAACAGAAATGCAAGCTAATGTCCATTATAGGAAAGAGGCAAGTGGTTGCAGAAGGACGTTGGGCTTCAGACAACCCGGACATAACAGTTCACTTTGTTCCCTTGGGACCTAATGGAGTTAAGGTCTGGATTGATGTGGTGAAGGTGAATAAGGCAGAGGTTTGGCGGCCATCTGATGAGATTGAGAGTATGGGAGATGCACTTGGCACCTGTATTGCATGGCCAAAGGAGAAAGTGATCTTCTGTTAACTATCAGGTCTAATGTACTTCTCTTTCTGCTTGGATAAGACTAAGTGATGCACTTATGAATTTGTTGTACTAGTAATGTGTCGGATTGAGACTTGTAGTATGGTACCTCTTTTCAATGAATGTTTCTGTTTGTGTGTTTCAATGTATGAATATGGGTTGTTCAATATAAATCGAGCAGGTTGTGGTCTAATAACAAATCTTAAGAGCTATGAGAAACTGACAATTAACTAATAGCATCTGTAAAACCGCTGTAGTATAATGCAATATGAGAAACAATTACAGCCTTCGAGTAATGCTATTGAACGCTGTAGTATAGTGCAATATGAGAAACAATTATAGCCTTCGGGTTATGCTATTGAAATAAGAAATGTAGCAGGCGGAAACACTGCTATTATAATGTCGCAATATAATAGCATCAAGTAAAACTGCTATCATGTAACGTCACTATAATAGCATTTAAAAACTGTTATTATAGGGGAGAACCTATTATAGCTGGAGCAGACATAGCGGTTCATAATACGCTATCTCATGCATATGATAGCGGTTTTCTCCTGCTAAGAATGAAAGATTTTTTTGTAGTGTTGGTTTGGCATGGTTGTTTGTGCACCCGCAATGGTGAGTGAGACTCACCACAGAGTCCTTAGCCATATAAAACTATTATTATTATTTATTATTTTTTTTTTAATAGTTAAGGATCCTAATCCAAAAGTTTAGTCCAATGGTGAGTCTCAGTTTGGAGTCCTTATGAATAAACAAATATTAAATGTATTTTATTATTTTAGAAAGTAAAATATAAAATATTTACTTATAACATGATTAAATAAAAAGATGATTAAATATAAAGATGATTAAATATAAAGAAACAACACGGCGGTTTATAAGATGATAAAATATAAAGATACAACATGATTATGAATCATCAAATTTGTTCCAAATATTTTCAATTAAATCATATTTCAATCGATGATGTGCCTGGGTATCGTGAACATCATCCTGAATGCCGAGCATATTATGGATATTTGTAGGCCTGTCGTTACCCACCCGTGAACTTCTTGTAACGTCTTCTTCTTCGAAATCATAATCATCGTACCGAATGTATCCATTTCGTTCATTTTCGACTATCATATTGTGTAGTATGATACATGCTCTCATAATCTTCCCTATCTTTTGTTTGTCCAATGAAAGAGCCGGGTTCTTCACAATCGCAAATCGAGATTGCAATACTCCAAAAGCCCGTTCAACATCTTTGCGGGTTGCTTCTTGTTTTTTAGCAAATAATTATGCCTTAGGACCTTGAGGGCTTGTGATAGATTGGATAAAGGTTGCCCATTTGGGATATATACCATAGTAGGCCAAGTTATACTTGTGTCCGCTGACCACATACTCGACCGTGGGAGCTCGGCCTTGGAAAATGTCATCAAAAACAGGAGACCGATCCAAGACATTAATATCGTTTAAAGTACCTGGCGGACCAAAGAAAGCGTGCCATATCCAAAGATCTTGTGAAGCCACAGTCTCTAAGACAATGGTCGGTTTTCCTGATCCACGTGCGTACTGTCCTTTCCAAGCGGTTGGACAATTCTTCCATTCCCAATGCATGCAGTCAATGCTTTCAACCATCCCAGGAAACCCGCGTTTCTCTCCAATATCGAGCAATCGTTGAAGATCCTCTGCTGTCGGCCTTCGTAGATACTCATCTCCGAATAGCTGTATTATTCCGTCAGTGAAATGGTGTAAACACGAAAGTGCCGTGCTTTCACCAATTCGGAGATATTCGTCTGCCAAGTCAGCCGCCGTACCGTAAGCAAGTTGACGAATAGCCGCCGTACATTTTTGTAGTGGAGAAAGACCTAACCTCCCGGTTGCATCTTTTCTGTGTCTAAAAAATCGAATGTTCTCCGAGAGGCTCACCACAATACGCAAGAATAAATCCTTATTCATGCGGAACCGGCGTCTGAAAAAATGTGCCGTGAATGTTGAATGTTCGCTGAAGTAGTCATTCCATAGACGGTTGTGTCCTGCTTCACGGTAAGAAAAAAAGAGAAGATCCGCTTCCGATTGAAATCAAAATCGATCTGAAACCCTATATACAAACGCACCCTCTCCCCAAATCGATTTATCCCCAAATTTTTTTAAAACCCTAATTTCAATCGTTAAAAGAAATCGATATAAACCCCCATTATCCAACTCGATTGAGAGGAAACGAGAAGATAACTGATCTAATTAAGCGAAAATCAACGATTTTAGAGAAAAATTTACCGAAAACGAAACAGAGATGAATCGCCTCCGATATCACCTTTCTTTCGGGACGATTTTTTTTTTCTACGGTTTCGGTCGAGAATGAGATTTCTCGCTTGACCCAACGAAACACAAACCGACGCCCACCCAGTTAGAAGAGGACACATACTCAAGGACCAGCCCCTTAAAATCTTTCTCGACGGGACAAATTTTAGGTTTACACAGATAATTAATATTATTATATTAACCCTAAGCTAAGGATTAGCGCTAAGGATCCGACATGGACCGCCGTTGCACTTGCTCTTAGATTGTTTGTTTTTGTATTGGATCGAATAGTATAAGTTTATCTGGAGTGAAATATCCACCCATATATGCAATAGTCATTTTAATATAAACTACATTGTGTAAATCAATGGCTGACATAATACACACATCATTAGCCACTTGTCACATCTATTGTCAGGTTCAGTTACTACTACATTTGTCGTCATTTGTAGGTGTGACAGTTATCATATCGTCACATCATATGTTGTTTTAACATTTTCTCTCCAATACATTCCAATTCTAACAATTTAAAACTCTTTCAATAAAACCATACGTATTTTCCTTAAGTACACCGAATCTCTTTCCCAAATCCCACAAATACATATTCTGATTCATTACCACACACAGTTCTGGCTCATTAACCAAAACAGCTTCTAACAGAGAGTCATTTGATATCTGATCTGACCAGCATGTTTCGAGGAATCATAATGCCTCAGGAGAAATCTCATTTCTGCACTTGGTAAAGCAGAGAGAGGCAAAATAAACTAAATGTTTATAATCAATCATTAAGTGGATAGACATTTTGCACAGGGACAAACTGATTATACTGGAACAAGTGAGACAGATTACACAACAATCTTGAGAGCTACTAACATCTGTTTGCTGATATGAATGTACATCAGGAAGTCTTGTAACTGATGCTGTAAAAATTGGACTAAAACTCTTCTGTTGGCGACGTGACAATTTCAACAGCTGCTAAGGAAGTCTTGTCACTGAAAATTTTGTAACATATTCTCATTCACTACCATTATTTATTCTCATGTTTGAATAACATTTAAACACTTAGGCGCAAATAAACTCATGCAAGAAGAGAGAAAACCACAAAAGTTAGACAAACAAGCAGAATAATAGGAAGCTTCTTATGTGGAGCTGAAGAATGAGGAACTTCAACAAGTCTTGAGATATCAAGTGGCTGCAGTGATCCTCTGCTTGTACTGAAACTCCACCAAATAATATAGTGACCACTCACTGCGTTCCCAGTTGCTGCAGAGAACCCAACAAACAGTTTCGTTCTATTCGGAAAAATCTCTGAAAGGTTGATGGGATGTGACAAAAGAGGCCGACTTGGCTTCTTGACTTTAAGTGGTGCGATCGAGACATTGAGCATAGTGCCGTCATAATCCACCCAAACCTGTACAGGCTTTCCACTCAAGAGGTTTATGCTTTCGTTTTTCCTGTTCATGTCAGAATAGTAGGACGCCGGAGCTACTCCTATAGATATAGGATTATTCACATCGATCCCCACGTGATTGCTTTTAGTATCTTTGAACTCAGGGTTCCAAAGAGTGTCAAGCTCAACAGCAAGAACCTGAGATCCATTTGTTGACGCGTTGAAAGCCCCCAAGAATCTCTTTGCTTGTGCGTGGGAGAAATCCATAGAAGGAGATACTAGGAAGGCAATGCCATGACCACCTTCAATACCTTTCCTAGGAACCATAGCACACACGAAATGCGTCGAGAAGGAGACTGGCCCAGAGGAACTGAACTGAATTGGTTTCTTGTAGAAAGCATGGCCGATTTGGTGGTCTAAAGCGCTTGTCAGCTGTAATAATCCACTGGGAAGTACTTTTGCAGATTTATCTAAATAAAGATTTTCTTGGGAGCTAAAGTTTTCATAGACAAAACTTGTCTCTTGTTGACTTGATGGAGAGATGAGATGAAGAGAAGAGATAATCAGGATATGAAGCAGCCAACAAGACATCACTAACGATGAAGCAGAGAGAGTTCGGATCTGAGGTGCAAATCTTTCACCTCAAAACAATGCATCTTGTAACCTTTCAAGCATGATACACAAATGAACAAAAATAAAATGTGAGCTTCTATTTTAGTTTATTTAATAACAAGCAAAACGTGGTTTAGTTTTCAAAAATATTCAAGATAGATCTCAACTTGAATCAGAGTAGACAACCGCGTCTGCTATAATATGGAGCTACCCTGAAACAATAGTATAATATGCACCAACTTGAAGCTATCTTAAATGGAAGCAGACAAAAGATACTATTTAGAAAATAACATATTTTAAACATGGCCTTGACCTTCCGGTGTTTAGTGATGATTTTGGACACAATTATCTGGGAGACCAAAAGGAAGAAGCCTAGGAAAGCCTGGCATATGCATGACACCTACGAACGTTCTTTAGATGATGAATATGACATCTGATGGAAACTATCGTTAAGTCCTACCTTTAGGATATTCCTAATTCTGCTCAACAGTTGCAGGAGAATACATCGTCACATGAACAACATACTCATATCACAAAAGCTAATATTGGAGAGAAACAGATAACCACTACATGGCTATTTATTGTATATAACGGAAGAAGGTTTACATGGCTATTTATACAAGAGTATATGGTTCTAGAATACTCTTAAAGAGAGAATATACGAGATTTGCAATATCGGAAAGTATCCTTTAACACGCCCCCTCAAGATGGACGAGCTAAGCTTAGTCCAATCTTGTTCATAAGAGAAACAAAACTCGCTCGTGGGAGAGGTTTGGTAAGGCCATCAGCAAGCTGGTCTGCAGCAGAGACATGAGTGACGCGAAGGACTCCCGATTGAACCAGTCCACGGATGAAGTGGTAGTCCACCGCCACATGTTTCATTCTAGAATGAAAAACCGGATTGGCACATAAGTACGTAGCTCCTATGTTGTCACAGTAGATAGCAGGAGTAGTACTGAGCTTAACACCAAGTTCCCGAAGAAGAGTCATTATCCATTGAACTTCAGCAGCGGTAGTTGCAACAGACTTGTATTCAGCTTCTGTAGACGAACGAGCTACTGTGGTTTGCTTCTTTGTGGACCAGGAAATGAGGTGCTTACCGAGATACACTAGATGTGCCCCTGTAGATGAGTAATCATCCTTATAACCAGCCCAGTCCGCGTCGGAGTAGGCATGAAGCTGAGGTGTATTAACGGCAGAGAAGAACAGCCCACGGTCACGAGAACCACACAAGTACCGTAGTATTCTTTTAGCAGCAATCCAGTGATCAGTAGTAGGGTTGTGCATGTACCGAGAGAGCTTATTGACCGCAAATGCAATGTCAGGGCGAGTGAAGAGAAGATACTGAAGACTACCAATTACCATTCGATATTCAGTAGGATCATGAAGAGAAGTACCTGAATGCTTCGTCAATGGTGGTTTATCAGCCGTTGGTGTAGAGACCGCACTTGCATCAAGCATGTTGACTCGGCGAAGAACATCACTGATATACTTGGTTTGAGTGAGTGCCAAGCCTTTTGTTGTCCGTGTGACCTCAATTCCAAGAAAGTAACTTAGTAGACCAAGATCTTTGAGAGAAAACCGACGACCAAGAAGATCAATGAACTTTTGAACATGAGCAGAGGAATTACCCGTGATGATAATGTCGTCAACGTATACAAGTACAAAGATGACCAGACCAGACGCCTGAAGAATAAATAGAGACGTGTCGGCCAATGCATTAACAAAACCAGATTCTACGAAGAGCATTGTACCAGGCCCTTGGGGCTTGTTTCACGCCATATATAGCTTTATTTAGGCGACACACATAGTGTGGTCTGTCTTTATCCACAAATCCTGGTGGCTGTTCCATATATACAACTTCATCAAGTGAACCTTGGAGAAAGGCATTGTTCACGTCCAGTTGACGTAGCGTCCAATTGTAAGAAGTTGCAAGGCTGAGAACCAAGAGAACAGAGGCACGCCTTATCACAGGGCTGAATGTTTCGAAATAATCAATACCTGGACGTTGATGAAAGCCCTTGGCAACAAGACGTGACTTTCGTTTTTCAATTTCCCCACTTGGTAAGCGTTTTATACGATAGACCCAACGACATCCCACCAAATTGTCAACCTGATCTGGAGGTGTGAGATCCCATGTCTTGTTTTTGATTTGGGCATTTTACTCATAAGTCATGGAAAAATTCCAGTTTGGATCCAAGAGTGCTTGACGATAATTAGCCGGTTCAACCTCTTGTGAAGGAACTTTGACAGCAGCAAGAGAAAATTTAGTTTTCACTTTGGAGATGTTATTCTTAGCCCGAGTAACCATTTGATGTGTATTGACCGGCTGTGTTGTTGTAGAGACAGGAGCCATATGTTCTGAGTTTGGTTCATGTGAGCTCTGGTGTGTCTCCGCCAATGTTGTTTCCAATGCAGGTGCAGGCTGCGGTGGTTCTGGCTCAGCCAACAACGGTGAAGGACCTGTATCAGGGGCTGTTGCAGAGACCATTGGAGCAGTGGAATGTTTGAGTGGAGACGGAAGAAAGGAAACGGTTAGTGGAGTAACAGTGGAGGGTTCCGATGGAGACACACTTGATGTTGAGGTGTCTGGTTTGTTAGTGGACATCGGAAAAATGTCCTCATGAAACTCCACATGCCGAGACACATACAGTCTAGAGCTGGCTGGATCAAAGCAAAAATAGCCACTCTGAGGTAATGAATAGCCCAAAAAGATACAAGGAGAAGAGCGAGCATCTAGTTTATTAGCCGTATATGGTCGTAACCACGGAAAACAAAGGCAGCCAAAGATTTTGAGTTTATGGTAGTTTGGTGTTTCATGAAATAAAGCAGCAAATGGAGGTTGGAAATCAAGAACCGAAGATGGTAAACGATTGATCAAATAAACCGCAGTGGCAAAAGCAAAGCTCCAGAATTCAACAGGAAGAGAAGCATGCATCATTAGGGATAACCCTGTTTCAACTATGTGGCGATGCTTTCTCTCTGAAATCCCATTGAGTTCAGGAGTATGAGGTGGTGTGGTCAAATGGGAAATCCCATTAGTCGACAGAAAATTTGCCATAACTATAAACTCACCACCATTGTCTGTATACAAGGTGATAATGCGGTTTTGAAATTTATTTTCGACTAAAGCTTTGAACTTGATAAAGGTTTCAAGAACTTGAGACTTCTTTTTCAAAGGGTAAAACCAAGTATATCTAGTAAAATGATCAACTAGTACTAGATAATACTTATACCCATCAAACGAGTGCACTGGTGAGGTCCACACGTCAGAATACAAGATCTCAAGTGGTTTAAACGAGTGAATGGTGTTTTGGCCAAAGGGAGTTTTGTGACTCTTACTGAGAGAACACGATTTGCAAAACATAGTAGAAAGCGCTTTATTAGATAATGGTAACTGAAACTTTGTGATTGTTTTATTCAAAGGATCAAGATGAGGATGCCTAAGGCGAGAATGCCAATCAAAAAAGGAAGACTTAGAACTAGAAAAAGCTTGAAAAGGAACTGAATTTGAAGAAAACCGAGGCCACTCATACATTCCATGCTCAGCTTTTCCCTGCGTTATTGGTGTCCCTGAGCTTAGGTCCTTCACCTGAAACATCAAAGGATCAAACGTAACAGCAACGCTATTCTCACGACATAACTGATAAACAGATATCAAATGCTTTGACATAGTAGGAACATGAAGAACGTTAGACAATTGTAAATCACGGGTGGGTGTAGGAAGAGATGTAGAGCCTAGCTGTGTGTTTTATAGACAGACCAGATCCATCACCTATAACAACATCATCAGAACCAGAGTATGGGTCGTGGAGGGCAAGAGCATTGAGATCAGATGTGATGTGATGTGACGCGCCGCTGTCGAGAATCCAGGAGGGAGTCTCATGTGCAGGAGATGCAGTGGCTACATGAGCACGTGGCTGGTTTTGGACAAGGCTGAACTGATAGAAACGTTGAGCGCTGTGTCCCTGTTTTCCGCAAGCTTGACATCTCCCAAGGTTAGGACGCCTTTGTTCAGATGATGCTGAGGAACGTGGATCAGAGTCACGTTGTTCATGTTGAGACCGGCTATCGTAGTTGTTCCTTTGATTTTGATTATTACGCCAGTTGTTGTTGTTGTTCTTGTGAGAGCAAAAGTTGGTAGCATTTGCAGTAACAGGAAACGTTGGCTGTTCATATATCTGAGGACTACAGAGAATTGTTGCTTCACGATTGCGAAGCTTCTCATGAAACTCTTCGAAAGAAATTGGTGTTTCACGGTTGTGAACGGCTTCACACAGAGATGGATACTCATCAGGGAGACCATCAATAATGAACTCAAGCAAGTCTTCATAGTCCACTGGTTTGCCAAGCAAAGAGAGTTCATCTGATTTGGTCTTCATTAACTGCATATACTCATCGATGGTTTTGGTTCCCTTGGTAGCTTTTTTCAGTTGGTCTCTCAGCTGTTTGACATGTCCTCGTGATGGTGTAGCATATGTTTTGGCGAGCATTTCCCAAGCTTCACGAGTTGTAGAGGCACTTGTAACAAGCACTTGAAGAGATGTGGAGATGGTGCCAAGGAGAGCAGCAAAGATGAGCTTGTCCTGTCGAACCCATGAGATAAACTTGGGATTCACGACAGACTTGTTCTCAACGGTTATTGTTGGCAACGGAGGTGAAACAGTGGCGTCAATATACGCCGAGAGATCATGGCCTCCAAGAAACAAGAGAAGCTGAAGATTCCACGACATGTAGTTCGTGGTGGCCAGCTTGTTAATACCAGTCATGTTGACGGCAAGTAGGGCTGTTTGAGGATCAGCCGGGTTGGTCAGCAGGGTGACTGTGGATTCAGACGTGATAGACGTGATCACAGACTAGCGACAAAGGGTTGAGCGACGGCGGCGTGAAAGCTGCGGTGGCTTGAGAAGAAAAGAAAAATTAGGTTTAGGTTTTAAGAAACCTCACTACAAGAAAACAGCGACATACTGAGGGAAAAAATCGTCGGTATGTCGTCGGAATAACGTTATTCCGACGACATACCGACGAAACAAGTCCTCGAAAATAACTCCTCGGAAATTCATTTTTCCTCGGAAATCCCTCGGAATTTTCCGACGGAATTCCGAGGAAATCCGAGGACCACCTGTTCGTCGGAAAGCTCCTTGGAATATACTGAGGGAGAGCTTCCTCGGGATATTTCGATGGATTTTCCGATGGTCCAATCCTCGGAAGTTCCGACAAAATGTTCCTCGGAATTTTCATCAGAAAATTCTGAGGAACGTGTCCCTCGGAAAATTCCGAGGAACGGTGTCCCTCGGAATATTCCGAGGAACATATCCCTCGGTATATTCCGAGGAACATGTCCCTCGGTATATTCCGAGGAACGGGGGCCCTCGGTATATTCCGAGGAACGGGGGCCCTTGGTATATTCCGAGGAACATGTCCCTCGGTATATTCTGAGGAACCCCGTTCCTCGGAATTTAAAAAAAATTAATTTTTTTTTAAAAATAAAATTTTTGAAATTTAAATTTGAAAATATAAAATTAAAATTAAAATTGAAATCATTAAAATTAAAATTAAAAATAAAATTTAAATTTAAATTCGAAAATATTCAAAGTTTTACAAATAAAAATAAAACATTCCGAGTTTTTGGAAAAAAAAAAACTACAGGTCTGGCACGTCCGGAAACACCTCGTTCGGGTACATCCTCTGCATCATCTCCATCATTTGCTGGTTCAGCCTACTCTGTGCCTCATAGCCCGCCTGTTGAGCCGCCATCTGGGTCTCCAACAAAGATATGCGATCATCCTTGTCCTTCAACTGAGCCGTAAGTACTTTTGGATCAACAAAAGGCGGTGGTGCAGAAGAAGGAGGAACCGACCGGGTGCGACGACCCAAACCGACCAAACGTCCCTTCTTCTTTGGAACCGACTGAAATAGAAAATAGCCAAATTTACAAATTTAAATCAAGAAATAAATGAATTGAACTTTTAAAAAAAGAACTTACGGATTCAACGATTTCGTTGATTC
>NC_027756.1:43285966-43286287 GCF_000695525.1 Brassica oleracea var. oleracea | reverse complement strand
CATGTTTTTATGAATCAAATTCGTGTGTAAAGAGAGTAAGAGGGAGGATGAAGATATGGAGTGAATGAAGAGGAAGAGGGGTGCTTGTATTTATAGTTGAAAGCCTACCGACAGACCGAGAAAATTTGGACGGAATTCTGACGCCAACAGCTAGTTCGTCGGAATTTCTTCGGAATTTTTAAAATCCCCCAACGGCTATAATATATCCTCGGAATTCATCGAACGGCTCTCTAACGGCTATAATATATCCTCGGAATTCATCGGTTTTTTCCGAAGAATACATTTTTCCTCGGTATTCCATAAGAATATTCCGACGGATTA
>NC_027756.1:43273282-43285892 GCF_000695525.1 Brassica oleracea var. oleracea | reverse complement strand
CTTCCTCGGAAATTCCTCGGGATATTCCGAGGATTTCATTTTCCGTCGGAATGTCCGTCAGAATACCGCTGTTTTCTTGTAGTGTCTGCTCTGATACCATATGGAAAGTATATTTATTGTATATAACGGAAGAAGGTTTACATGCTATTTATACAAGAGTATATGGTTCTAGAATACTCTTAAAGAGAGAATATACGAGATTTGCAATATCGGAAAGTATCCTTTAACACACCAACTTGAAGCTATCTTAAATGGAAGCAGACAAAAGATACTATTTAGAAAATAACATATTTTAAACATGGCCTTGACCTTCCGGTGTTTAGTGATGATTTTGGACACAATTATCTGGGAGACCAAAAGGAAGAAGCCTAGGAAAGCCTGGCATATGCATGACACCTACGAACGTTCTTTAGATGATGAATATGACATCTGATGGAAACTATCGTTAAGGATATTCCTAATTCTGCTCAACAGTTGCAGGAGAATACATCGTCACATGAACAACATACTCATATCACAAAAGCTAATATTGGAGAGAAACAGATAACCACTACAGCATAATACTTTCTTCCGCAACTCAGAGCGTCTTTTTTCATGGTTCGGTTATGTCACAGTAGTAGCCACTAGCCAGTAGCCACACCAAGATTACAAAAAAGATTATTCTGGAACAGTTTAGTTCTATTAGACAACCTGAATTCTGCAGAGGTCTAATACGTATATGATGTTGATAAGCTTGGAGTAGCTTAAGGATCAAGCTACATGTTGTGGAAATAGGAAAGTCCTTTATAGTTAGGAGTATCTAACTATCCTATGTTAAGTGTGTTTAGGACTTTATGACTTATATATATATGTCGATGAAAGACATTATGGATGTGTGGGTAATTTGAGAACTTAAGTTTTGTGAAGTTTCTTGAGCATTAATAAGAGAGTATTCTTATTTGAAGTTTTGTTTTTTTGATTCTTGAAGTTGTGATTCTATATTTGGTATCAGAGCCTTAAGGAAAAAAATAAAATAAAAAATAATCGATGGCGGAAGTGAAAGAAGAAATCGAATTGAATAAAAAAGATGGTGGTTCAACCACCATCAAGTTTCCGATGCTGAACTCTACAAATTATACAGTCTGGGCAATGAGGATGAAGATAGCGCTTAAAGTCAACAAAGTTTGGGAGGCAATCGACCCTGGGAGCAAGGTAGAAGACAAGAACAATATGGCTATTGCCCTATTGTTCCAATCTATACCCGAAGCGCTAACTTTGCAGGTTGGAGACTTGGACACAGCAAAATCAGTTTGGGATGCCATACAGACACGACATGTTGGAGCCGAGAGAGTGCGTGAGGCTAGACTACAAACCTTGATGGCAGAGTTCGACAGAATTAAGATGAAAGATGAAGATAGTATTGATGCGTTTGTCGGCAAACTGTCCGAAATATCTTCAAAATCCGCTTCCTTGGGAGAGATAATTGAAGAGCCAAAACTTGTCAAGAAGTTCTTGAAGAGCTTACCAAGAAAGAAGTATATACACATAGTTGCTTCTCTTGAACAAGTTCTGGACCTCAACGTAACAAGTTTTGAGGATATCGTTGGACGACTTAAGGCGTATGAAGAAAGAATCACTGAAGAAGAAGAAGATATGCATGATGACTCTGGCAAATTGATGTATACTGACTCTTCGAACCACGAAAACTATGGAAACAACTATAGTAATCGAGGTCGGGGACGTGGACGGCAAAACTGGAGAGGCAGAGGCCGCGGGCGCTACGGGTCTTTTCAGCAACAAAAAAATGCTTATAGGCAAGGAAGAGGGGGAGATGCTTCACACATAACATGTTTTAGGTGTGACAAGCTTGGGCATTACGTTCAAGACTGCCCAGACCTGAAACTAAAGTTTCAAGAGACTATTGAGAAAAAGGATGAAGACACTCTAGAAGCAGATACATTAATGATGAACGAAGTAGTTTTTCTCAATGAAAGAAAAGTAAACCCTAGCACCTTTGAAACCGCAGGAGATACGAAAGATGTGTGGTATCTAGACAATGGCGCCAGCAACCACATGAGTGGTAACCGTCTCTTCTTCTATGAGCTTGATGAAACCATCACCGGGAAAGTGAGGTTTGGAGATGATTCACGAGTGGACATAGTAGGAAAAGGCTCAGTTCGATTTGTGATTAAAGGAGGAGACAAAAAGGTTCTCAACAACGTCTATTACATACCTGCGTTGAAGAGCAATATCGTGAGCTTAGGACAAGCCACAGAAGTAGGGTGTGAAGTATACATGAAAGGGAACACTTTAACGTTGCTGGATCGGACAGGGCAGCTGATGGTCAAGACAACAAGATCAAATAATCGATTATACAAGGTCTCTCTCAATGTCGAGACAGTGAAGTGCTTACAACTAAAGGCCTCGACGAACTCTGCTATGTGGCACGCACGGTTGGGCCATATTAATAGAGATACGATAAGGCTGATGGTCAACAAGGACATTGTTGTCGGGGTTCCAGATATTGGTCACATCATTGAGACATGCGACTCATGTTTGCGAGGAAAACAGACCAGGAAGTCTTTTCCACAGGCGACGACGTACAGAGCATCTAAACCTCTCGAGCTTATTCATGCTGATCTTTGTGGTCCTATAACTCCAGCGACACCATCACGCAAGAGATATGCATTTGTGCTTATCGATGATCACTCACGATATATGTGGACCATATTGTTGGAAACAAAAGATGAAGCGTTTGAAAAATTCAAAAGGTTTAAGCAACTTGCCGAGCAAGAAACACAAGCCAAGATTGGAACACTTCGAACCGATAGAGGAGGTGAATTTGTTTCAAGAGAATTCCAGACATACTGTAACATCAACGGCATCAATCGTCATCTTACCGCGCCGTACACGCCACAGCAGAACGGAGTGGTAGAAAGACGTAATCGGACGTTGCTAGAGATGACAAGAAGCATTTTAAAACACATGAGTATGCCAAATCAACTTTGGGGTGAAGCAATAAGGCACGCAACCTATTTGATAAACAGAGTTGCGACAAGATCATTGGAGCTAAGCACACCGTATGAAGCACTAAGACAGAGAAAACCAAACCTTGCTCACCTGAAAGTATTCGGATGCGTTTGCTACGCTGCAACTAAAACCGTTGGAAGGAAGAAATTAGATGACAGATCACTTACCCTGGTTCGTCTTGGCGTGGAGCCAGGATCAAAGGCATATCGCCTTTATGATCCAAAGAGTAGAAAGATTGTGGTGAGCCGCGATGTCATATTTGACGAGGAGAAAGAATGGATATGGAACTCTGAAGAACGCATGAAAGATAATGATCATGGAGAGCTTGAGATAAATACAAAGCGTTTAAGTGATTTAGAGGAAGAAACTCCAGACATAGAAGTTACTGAGGATGAGAATGTACATGAGGACGATGAGGAGGTTAACGATGAAGTCGAGGGTGAAGAAGACAATACACAACCTAGAAGATCAACAAGGGCAAGAACTCAACCTTCTTATCTCGATGATTATGTTCTTCTTGCTGAAGTGGAAGGTGAGCGATTATTAATGATCATCAATGATGAACCTTGGGATTTTAATGAAGCTAAGGAGTTAGAGGTCTGGATAGAAGCTTGTAAGGATGAAATACTCTCGATAGAAAAGAACAACACATGGGATCTTGTGGAACTCCCTGATGGTGTGAAACCTATAGGAGTAAAGTGGGTTTTCAAAGTCAAACGCAATGCTGATGGAACTATTAGTAAATATAAAGCGAGGTTGGTTGCAAAAGGGTACGTTCAGCGTCATGGAGTAGACTACGATGAAGTATTCGCTCCAGTAGCTCGTATAGAAACCATTCGATTAATCATTGCAGTGGCAGGATCTCATGGCTGGGAGATACATCATCTCGACGTTAAAACCGCATTCCTTCATGGAGAACTAAAAGAAGAAGTGTTTGTCAAGCAACCAGAGGGGTTTATTGTTCCAGGAGAAGAACATAAGGTGTATAAGCTTAAGAAGGCTCTTTATGGCTTGCGCCAAGCACCTAGAGCCTGGAATATAAAACTGAATCACATCTTGCGTGGACTAGGTTTTAAGAGATGTTCTAAGGAGCCAAGCCTCTATCGCAAGGAAGCAAAACAGGATCTCCTCATTGTGGTAGTATACGTGGACGATCTACTTGTTACAGGATCATCTCTTGTCGCTATCTCTAGGTTTAAAGAAGAGATGGCCACAAAATTCGAGATGAGTGACCTTGGTAAGCTAACATACTACTTGGGAATAGAAGTTGTGCAGTTCAACGGCGGTATTATACTAAAGCAAGACAGATATGCTCGGAGAATCTTAGTAGAAGCTGGAATGGAGTCATGTAACTTGATTCATGTGCCGATGGAGCTAAATGCTCAATTCTCAAAGAGTGAAGACGAAAGAAGTACTGATGAAACAGAGTACCGTCGACGTATTGGTTGTCTCCGATATTTACTCCACACTCGTCCTGACTTATCCTTTAGCGTTGGAGTTCTCAGCAGATATATGCAGGCTCCTAAAGATTCTCATAGTGCAGCATTAAAGGCGATCCTTAGATACCTCCGAGGAACGAGCTCTTTTGGATTGTTCTACCCTCGGGGAAATAATGTGAAGCTGATAGGATACAGTGATAGCTCTCACAATGTGGACCTAGATGATGGCAAAAGTACTTCGGGACATATATTCTATCTTGGTCAGGCGCCTATCACTTGGAGTTCAACGAAGCAAGAGATTGTCACATTATCATCATGTGAAGCTGAGTTTATGGCAGCTACCGAGGCAGCAAAGCAGGCTATTTGGCTTCAAGAACTCTTAGGTGAAGCTATTGGAGAAGAGAGTAAACGTGTGACCATTAAAGTCGACAACAAATCTGCAATTGCGCTTTCAAGAAACCCTGTGTTTCATGGACGAAGTAAGCACATACATCGAAGATTTCACTTCATAAGAGAATGCGTAGAAAAGGAGCAAGTTGAAGTTATACATGTTCCAGGTAATGAACAGAAGGCGGACATTCTTACTAAATCACTTGGAAGGATCAAGTTCAAAGAAATGAGAGATCTTATTGGAGTTCGAAATGTGTGTGAAGATGAGATCAAGCTTAAGGGGGAGAATGTTGATAAGCTTGGAGTAGCTTAAGGATCAAGCTACATGTTGTGGAAATAGGAAAGTCCTTTATAGTTAGGAGTATCTAACTATCCTATGTTAAGTGTGTTTAGGACTTTATGACTTATATATATATGTCGATGAAAGACATTATGGATGTGTGGGTAATTTGAGAACTTAAGTTTTGTGAAGTTTCTTGAGCATTAATAAGAGAGTATTCTTATTTGAAGTTTTGTTTTTTTGATTCTTGAAGTTGTGATTCTATATATGATTGGTTGTGCTGCAAGGGTAGAAATTTTGCGGTAGAAATTTTGCTGTAGAATTTAGTCTATGTAATTTTGTCATATAGATGTGTCAATTAAATGAGGAAAAGAAGAATTTTTTTTTCTATAACAGTATATTTTCTTTACTGCTTACTAAATAATGATTTAGAAAATAAAATTGCTAAATCTTTTTTTGTAACTTTAAAAACTAAATAAATCATCTTTGGTAATTTTGATGGTTGCAAGTAAAATATTAAAGACACAAGCTACACAAGCAAGCCACATGTTCTAGAGGCAGCAGACAATGGTGAATCTCCATTAGTGTAAACTGTAAAGTGAAAATCAAATAAAAGATCAATGGACAAATGCTTTCACCTTGTGTAGCTTTGAGGGAAAGAGAGGCGTATGTAGAAAAAGAATCCATCGTCCTTCCTGAACCCTTTTGTTGTTTTGTATAAAGACTTATACCTACGAGAATCGGTGTGCATCAAGCTCCTTTTCCCATGCCTCAAACAAAATATCCTAATACGTATTGTTGTAACAAGACAAAGTTTGAAATAGTGTTGTTAAAAAAAAAAAAAAAAGACAAAGTTTGAAATAGAGTTTTGTAAAGGAATAGATAATTTCACAGAAAATAGAACTAAATGAAAAAGTAACATTTTCTGAATAATACTTTGATTTGTAATACATGAAATTATAGAAAAAACATTACTGCACTTATTAACTCACATACTAATTAATGTTTCATATAATCAAGAAGAAATTTAATTTGCAAACTACTGTACTAAGCAAAATATCAGGGACAACAACTACAACTCTTGTTACATATTCAAAACCCGGAATTAGCATATTTTAGCATATTTTTAATTTTTTTTCAAATCAAAACGATATTGTTTTGCCTTGTCAACAGTTGACTAACTTATAACAACAAATCTACACAATTTAAATTGCAAACCACTAAGCAAAATATCAGGGACAACAACTACAACTCTTGTTACATATTTAAAACCCGAAAGAGCATATTTTTAAAAAAAATTCAAATCAAAATGATATCGTTTTGCCTTGTAAACGGTTGACTAACTTTTGACAACAATTCTACAGTATTTAAACTATTAACCGATCCAAAAAGCCATATCAGTGGAACATTATCAACATAAACCATAGTAGAAAGCAGACTCCGAACAAGGCTACCATTTTATTCTCATGTTTGAATAACATTTCAACACATATGTGGAAATAAACTCATGCAAGAAGAGACAAAACCACAAAACTTAGACAAACAAGCAGAATGATAGGAAGTTTTTTATGTGGAGCTGAAGAATGAGGAACTTCAACAAGTCTTGAGATATCAAGTCGCTGGAGTGATCCTCTGTCTGTACTGAAACTCCACCCAACAATGTATTGATCACTGACCGCTGCACCTGTTGCTGCAGAGAACCCAACAAACAGTCTCGAACTATTTCTAAAAACTTCTGTAAGATTGATGTGTTGTGACAAAAGAGACCGACTTGGCTTCTGGACTTTAAGTGGAGCAATAGCAACATTGATTACAGTGCCTTCATAATCCACCCAAACCTGTATAGGCTTTCCGCTCAAGAGGTTTATGCTTTCGTTTTTCCCTTTCATGTCTGAATAGTAAGATGCTGAAGCTACTCCGACAGATACAGGACTGTTCACATCAATCCCCACGTGATTGTTAATGACATCATTGAACTCAGGGTTCCAAATAGTGTCAAGCTCAACAGCAAGAACGTGAGAAGAGGGAGATGATTCAAGTGCTGATGCGTTGAAAGCCCCCAAGTAACTTGTTGCCTCTGCGTGTGAGAAATCTCGTGAAGGAGATACTAGGAAGGCAATACCATGGCCGCCTTCATGACCTTTCTTAGGCACCAGAGCACACACGAAATGCGTTGAGAAAGAGAGTGGTTTAGAGGAACTGAGCTCAACTGGTTTCTTGTAAAAAGCATGACCAATTTGATTCATTGAAGTGTTTGTCAGCTGTAATAATCCACTGGGAACTACCTTTGCAGAAGCATCTAGATAAAGATCTTCTTGGTCAAGAAAGTTTTCATAAACAAACCTTGTTTCTTGTTGACTTGATAGAGAGATGAGATGAAGAGAAGAGATAATCAGAATATTAAGCAGCCAACGAGCCATTACCAATGATGAAGCAGAGAGAGTTTGGATCTAATGTGCAGATCTTCTTGACCTCAATACAATGATAAACATGAAAAAACGTGAGCTTCTATTTTAGTAATCAAAGCCTACCAAACTTTCTAATGTTGTTTATTTTAATAACAAGCTTCAGAACGTGGTTTGATTTTCAAAATGTTCCAGTTTGAGACGTATTTTAACTTACAGATCTCAACTTCAATCAGAGATTCAGAGTAGACAACCGCGTCAACTAATGGGCTATTCTGAAACCTGAAAGTAACAATAGTATAATGCACCAACTTGAGCTCTATTAAATGGAAGCAGACAAAAAAATACTATTAAAATAACATATCCTAAACATGGCCCTGACCTTCCGGTGGCAGAATAAAAAATACATGTTTTGTGATGATACTTCGACGCAATTATGGGCGAGACCAAAAGGAAGAAGCCTAGGAAAGTCTGGCATATGCATGACAACTTTCTTTAGATGATGAATATGACAACTTATAGAAATTATAGTTAGGTGACTTAGGTCCTTCCTTGTCAACCTAACCCTCTGCTTTAGAGTTGCAGGAGAATACATCTTCACATTAACAACAACTCTTCTGCAACTCAGAAACCGCAAATGACTGGGGGAATTGTATATATATAGAGCGTCTTCTTTCATGGGATGAAAAGAAGAGATCATCAGGAACTGAAGCAACCTACAAGTCACTGCTGATGATGAATAAGAGAGTCTAACCGGGGCTTCTAGCTCTAGTGGTAAAGGGCTTACAGCTGTGAGTACCGCCACATGGGTTCGAATCCCGGCCACTGAGGAATTAACATTTCGGCATCGCCAGGGACAGATGACCGACACGTGGCAACACATGACTAGTCTGGATCACTTCTGTGGGACCAGGATACCTCTGTATAATTCAAAAAAAAAAGAATAAGAGAGTCTGGATCTTTGTTGAAAAACATAACCTGGAAAGCTGAAGAGAAAGCAGTAATTATGAGAAAAAAATATTAGCATCCTATGCATGTAGTCGCCGTTTACTTCCCTTTACAAACGAGACTCCAGTAATGCCATATGCTAGTATTAGATAAATCAACAATATAGCTTTATTTGAGACAATATATTAACTAAAAGGCAGAAAATCAACGCAATGAAACTACCGAAATGCTGCATGTGGGTGTGTACCTAAAACGGTAAAAACGGGTCAAGCGCATATTAACTTATACTCCCTCTGTTTCAATATATTTCAATATAAATGATGCTTAGGCTTGCTGTAATGTGCTCTATAAGGTGGTTTCAAAAATTATTGCAAATAGGCTAAAGCTGCTTCTACCTCGTATCATTACTGAGAACCAATCGGTGTTTGTTAGAGGTCGGCTGTTGATGGAGAATGTGTTACTTGCGTCGGAGTTGGTTAAGGATTATCACAAAGAATCTGTTTTCCCGAGGTGCATGATGAAGATTGACATCTCGAAGGCATTTGATTCTGTGCAGTGGCCGTTTGTTTTGCAGTGTTTGGAGGCGATCTAGGTGTCCCGGGAAAGTTCATTCATTGGATAAAGCTCTGCATATCTACTCCTTCCTTCATAGTACAAGTTAATGGGGAACTAGCTGGGTATTTTCAAAGTGTGAGAGGGTTGAGACAGGACTGTTCTCTCTCCCCTTGTCTTGTGTATGAATGTACTCTCTCACAAGTTAGACAAAGCTGTAAGAGATAAGAAGTTTAAGTTCCATCCTCGGTGTAAATCAATTTCTCTGACTCATCTTTGCTTTGCTGATGATCTTATGGTGTTTATAGAAGGAACGAAAGAGTCTATTGAGGGGGCCTTGTCTGTCTTTGATGGTTTCGCAAAGTGTTCTGGGCTGAGTATAAGCATAGAGAAATCAACAATTTATATGGCTGGTGTGTCAAGGGATGAAAGGAGTAGGGTATTAAAGGATTTCCCATTTGCTGAGGGTGCGCTTCCGGTCCGCTATTTGGGACTTCCATTGATGACAAAAGTTATGAATAAGCAAGACTACTTGCCTTTACTGGAAAGGATTCGTTGTAAGATCAACTCATGGACGTGCCGGTTTCTTTCTTATGCGGGGAGGCTGCAATTGATTAAAGTTGTATTGATGAGTATTGTTAATTTTTGGGCAGCTGTGTTCAGGCTACCAAGTAAGTGTATGAAGGATGTGGAGTGTCTTTGTGCTTCGTTTCTCTGGTCAGGGCCTGTTCTAAAGTCTGCTGGAGCAAAAGTTGCATGGAAAGATATAAGAACGATGGAGAGTGAAGGAGGTCTGGAGATTCGGGTATTAAAAGAAGTCAATATGGTATATGGACTAAAGCTCATTTGGAGGTTGCTATCAGGTGACTCGCTTTGGGGGAAATGGATAAAATCCTATCTTCTAAAGAAGAAGTGTTTCTTGGAAGTGAAGTTGAATACTCAAGCCGGTTCTTGGATGTGGAGAAAAATGTTGAAATTGAGAGATGTCGCTAAAACTTTATGTAAAAAAGAAGTGGGAAATGGCCGTCATGTCTCGTTTTGGTTTGATAATTGGTCTGCTAAAGGGGTGCTATTTGATACTTTGGGAGAACATGGTATCATTGCAATGGGTATAAGGAGAGATGCTACGGTTGAGGAAGCTGTTATGTCTAGGAGGAGGAGAAGAAGACACAGAACAGAGGCGCTAAATGAAGTAGAAGCAGTGATGACTGAGGTTAAAGAGAAGATGAGGCAGAATATTATGGATGTTACTCTTTGGAGGATGAAGACGGGATTTAAATCTACTTTCTCTTCTTATGAAACTTGGTTGTTGGTGCGTGAATCTCATGCTCAATGCTCATGGGCAAGAGGCGTTTGGTTTTCTATGGCTACACCAAAGTTTGCTTTCATGACTTGGTTGGCGATGTTGGACAGGTTATCTACCCTGGATAGAGTCTCCAAATGGTTTCAGGGTAAATGCCACAGAGATTAGAAACCATTTATTTTTTGAGTGCTCTTATTCTACTCAGCTCTGGGAATCTCTCACGCTTGGTATTCTGGGAAGCTCTCACTCAAATAATTGAATGTTATAGTGGCTCAGATTTCGGGAAGTACTTTGAGTAAGATGGGTTCATTTTGCGTTAGATATGCTTTCCAAGCTGCAATTTACGCGTTATGGAGAGAGCAAAACAGGATAAAACATCGAGGGAAGTCTATGGTTATTTATGTTCTGAAGAAGCTAGTTGATAAAGGGGTAAGGAACAAGTTAAGCTTGATGAGAGGGAAGAAGGGGAGAAGTATGGATGGTGCTCTCCAATTCTGGTTTGGTACTAGAGTGTATTGGAGTAGATTGAGAGTAGAGGTATAAGGAGTAATGTTTTTTTTTGAAATTTGTCTACACTTGGTTGTAAAAAAGCTTTTTTGATGAATAAAATTTAACATTCATTCAAAAAAAATGATGCTTAGGAATTTAGTTTTTCAGTTTAAATGAAGTTTTCAATAATTTATGTAAGAATTTAAACTACTTAGTTTTTTTTTTTTTACTATTTATAGTCTGTAATGTGATTTTTATTGGTTGAGTTTGTTTTAAATAATGCTATTTTGAAGTAGAAAAGATAAAATTTAATAAAAAAATAGATTTTTTAATAAATGTATCAAAACATTAAACATCAAATAAAACAAGACAGAAGGAATATATGTCTTTCAAACAAACGACAATTTGCACCGAATCTTAAAAACAAAAACCAACGCGGCCTAATTGCAACATAACTTCTCAAGTTTGAAATTTGGTTTAGTGTTTTGTGTGTGTGTGTGTCAGATTGGTTCCACTCAGCGTTTTAGACCGCACTGGCCAGCCGTGAATCGGAGAGTTATCCGTTTGGTTCATTGCGGAACCTCTAAAATCCATTAAAAATGCCAAAACCGGTGAGAATCTGCTCAAACCGGAGAAATACTAAAACTAAGTTTTCAACATTGTTTTAGTGACTGGGCATTAAGTTGATCGTTTCTATCTAATTTGAAGGATTTCTTCTAACTAATATAAAAAACTGATGAAGAAACAAAAAGGTGGGAGAATGAATGGTTTTACAAAAACTTTGAATTCAAGAAGAAAAAAAAAACTGAACGGAAAAAAATTGAGGAGGTGTGGCTTGCGTTTTTGAGAGAAGAAAAATTTAATTGATAGATAATAGGGTTTTGTTTAATACGTGTATTAAATAAAGTAAAGAATATGTTAAAAAATTATGTATGATATGCATCTATATATCTAAATTATTGTTTGTCTCTCTCCTGTTGCGCCACGTATGCAGACATGTCAGAAAGTCGGGCTCTGTGAGTGTGACATGTGTCCCCATCACTAAAACTCTGAGTTTCATTTATTCGGGTGTGTGATGCATGTGGACTTTAGTCTATATTCGGGCTTTATGTTTGTCTTAATGAAACAATATCATCCATGTCTCCCAGAATAACCCTCAAACTCGAAATCCTTTCTGGGAAAATGAGAACGAAAGAACCCAACTCTATATTCTACGAGATTTCCCAGTTCCGCGGATTTGTTCGTTAAAGCACTCGCGAAAAGCACCCGAATTTTATACGATCACCATAGGAGAGAAGGGTTAAAGCGACTCTCGGGAGGAGGAGGAGACCGGGTAGAAGGAAGATATTGAGTCCGGAAATGGCGGGTCTGGCTCGGTCGATGGAGAGAAGTGAAGGAGGAGTGATGATCCGGGTGAGAATGAGCTGTTGGGTTCGCGAGCAGTTTGGTGAGACGCGAAGATGAGTCGACGACAGACTCTACGAGAGAAAATCGAATTCATCTTTACCCCAAAAGGCGAGACCTTTCGCGTTAGAAAAAAGAAAAAAAAAAGATGAAGCTTTGATGGAGGCATGCAGTGCACAGAAGTCTCTGATGTTTAAGACCCAAGTGCTGGATAATAACTATTAGGTTTTACAAATACATAGAGGAATCAATGTGCAGGGCAGTTTCTAGCAGCTCCTTTGTTGTTTCCCACGATTTATTATTGAACACATACCCTTTTACTCCCTTTCTCTGAATCTTCTACTATAAAAGGTATGTTCTACACTTCATCAGATCAATCTTCTCACTCAAA
>NC_027756.1:43262622-43272292 GCF_000695525.1 Brassica oleracea var. oleracea | reverse complement strand
AAAAATAATTTCATGATATGAACAATAGACTAAATTTATTGTATCTATCTAAATAGATGTATTTAAAAATGTTACTTCATGAATTCCAAAAAAAAATCTTCAAACGATTTCAATATAGGATAACCCATACCTGCTCATATTTTATTATGAGAATCAAATTTTATATAAAACAAAATAAATCAAGTAAATAACAGAAAATTAACGATGCTAATTGATGGTAAGTGTTGATGTGTTAAAACGTAGATTCTATTATATTTCAATTTATTTGGTTGTAAATATTTTTCTAACCTATAAAAATAAAATTTAAAAAACTAAAATGACTAAAAGTGAAAATTTCTTTACAACAATATTTGACTAATAAAAAATATACAGAAATGTGCAAAATAAATAGATAGTTTACGCTATATAAATAGATTTAAAATCTCTGCAAACCATGTAAAATTTTTAGTATTTTTGGTAATGAAAACACAAAAATTACCAATTTCTGCCAATGGGTTCTCCAAATCTTGACAACAAAAAAAATCTGGTAGCTGATCTCGAATAGAACGTAGAAACAATTATGAATTTCTTCCCTCCAAAATCAAAAATTATATTTTTAAGAGTTAAGATTAAACAAGAAATGGTCCAAGAGATGTTCATATTTGTTCCTAACCAACAATAGAGCTTATTTACCCAAACCAAGTATCACCCAACAATAAACTTAAAAAATAAGACTGATGAACACAAGGAACAACATTCCCAACCGCAGAACATCATTTCCAACTCAACTGGATGGCTAATTTTTTCATTGCCAATTTCTAACCAAAGTTGAAATTTTCTTTTTGGAAAATTATGCAAAGACCTTACGGCTGGCGAGAACTTCAGAAAAAGTCACATACATTAGTTGTTAAATACAAATTATTCAATCGAGAATGACATAACAACTCCGTCAAGGTGATGTCATAGAAACAAAAAAAGTCAAAACAAAAATTACTTACAGACAAGCTAACCAACAACTTAAATTAACAAAATAATATATCTCATACATATCACTTGCAATTGTGAACCTAAAACACAAATCACAAAATTATATAAAAAATAATAATATAGATCACAAGTAAAATATATTCCGCCCGCAGGGCGGACCTACCCTAGTTTACTATGTATTGTTGCCTTGTTGGGTATTATACGAACCAGAGTTGAAATGGTTAGACCGAATTGACCCACAACACTAATGAATTTATGGTTATATGTCTGGTCCGGTTTAAAACCACAGGTTCCCACACCTATTGCTTGAGATTACAAATGCAAATGCAATATATATTTTTCTCAAATATATAGAGTCAATTAGGTGAAAATCCAAAAAGAAGTTGCAAATTAGTTAAGTACCTAATAACAGTAATAGTTTGATTATTACTGTAGCACAAGGAGACATGAAATTACATGAAGATCCCTAGCACTATGTTTTGGTGTGGAGAGAGGAGTAGGCTTTATTTGGTATCCGACAGTTGGCAATATATTTTGATAATCTTTAAGATATGAAATATATTTACTAAATGATAAAAGTATTCTCTCTAGATACTTATTTTCCCGTTCACTAGAACATATTTTTATCCCTGTTCTGAAAATCAGGCGCTACGCGTCACTCTTCCGCTCCGATTTATGCCAAATCGGTTTAAAAAATCGGATATCCGATTTTTTCCGCCTAGACCGCCTAAATGACCGCCTAGCCGCCTAAATGACCGCCTAGGCGGCCGCCTAATCTATTTTTTTTTTTATTTTTTTATTTTTTTATTTTTTTTTATTTTATTTTTAATAATATTTTTATTTTTTATTTGATCTAAAATTTTATAAATATCATTTATATTCATAATTTTGATGAAAAATACACTATATTAAGTTTATATATTCTATTTGTGTGTTTTATACAATCTTAAACATGAAAATGTATTAATGTTATACACAATTAAAGATTAACATGTTTTATAACACAGTAAACCATCTAAAAATTCCGCCCCGCATAATTTCCGATTAATCCCCGATTTTCTCTTTAGCCGCTAGGCCCAACCCGACCGCCCGACTAGCGCCTTGCGCGTTCCCGAACAGGGATTTTTATTTTTTTACCGTAAAAGCTTGCTTTTTTTTTGTCAGCTACTGTAAAAGCTTGCTGCCATTTGTTCTTTCTTTTGTTTTTTACTATATTTTGCTATGATCTTGTTCATAGATTGATGGTTTTCTCTGATGGTTTTCTCTGACTTGTTTAAGCAAGTTCGTATTTTTTTTAAAAGAAATTCAATCTAATTTTTTTTTTGTTCGCTTCTTCTTCAGTAGATTTAAGAAGAAGAAAACTATGAAAATATGCATGTATCTCTGTTTTCATATCAGATGGCTTGATTTCTTTCACATACGAATAAATCTTTTCCTTTTTTATTTAGATATTTAGAGCAAAATGTTCATGTGTTCGATCTCTCGAGTTATTGAAACTAGTTAATTCCAAACGCGTGAATCAGATATCTATCGCCGTGTTCGGGTGGTGGATTTGATGAGGGTTTGTCAACTGACTAATGAATGTTTGTCAGAAAAACGTGGTACGTGGACGGTTAGATTATATTTACATTGCTAAAATATTATTTACATGCTATTATAATTCAAAAGATAGATATTCTAGTACATAGCTTTATATAAAATAAAATAGTTGCATATTAGTCAAATGAAGTTTAATGAAGTTAGGTAAATCACATAATATAAGACGAGATGAATTCATGTTAGTCAAATGAAGTTTAACATTCAGAATTAGAAATGTTGCTTGTAAATTGTATTAGACAAACATATACAAATTGCGATTGTTATGCTACATGATGGTGTAGCGGCTAAAACTGTAAGTGTTTTTCTTTAAAGATAATATTAGCTTCAACATAACAAAACACAAAAGCTTAAAAATGTTTTTAACCGGATAAAACATTCACAACTCAGCTAAAGATAATATTAGCAACCAATAAGAAAGTTAGAGTGTTATAAATTTAAGTAGATGGTCCTAAGTGTTCAAGAAGGTATTTGTTGAAACAGCAAATTTGACAATTTATTACAACCCATAGAACAATGTAAACGTATGTGAGATTGTAGACAGCTAGAACATATATTATACATATAAACTATATAGTATCATTGTTTAAATGTGGGTATACGGTTATAATTATTAATGTATGTGTTATAGTGAACTGTAACATGATCGTTTATTAAAACCCATCTCGGCAGCGAGAGTTTCTGGTCTTTATCAGACCATGCAAAGGATTCATGGCATTGGAAGTCACTTCTTAAGCTCAGACAGCTTGCTAGACCTTTCATCAGTTGTACTGTCCTTAATGGAAGCAAAGCAAGTTTTTGGTTCGATACCTGGACGTCGTTGGGACCCTTGATAGATGTGCTTGGTCCTGCGGGACCTCGAGCTCTGCGAATTTCCCTTCAAGCCAAAGTATTGAAGGCTACAAGAGGTAATGTATGGAATCTCCCTTCACCTAGATCAGAGATGGAAGTGGCTCTTCATGCCTATCTGACCACTGTTCCGGTTCCCTCTGGTGAACTCGAAGCCGACTTCTACTCATGGACAATCGAAAGGGTGAAATCTGAGTATTTCTCCTCAGCTAAAACATGGAGGATTATCAGAGAAAAACAACCAAACAGAAGTTGGTTCAAGGCGGTATGGTTTAAAGGTAACACACCTAAGCATGCCTTCCACATGTGGGTTACTGTACATGACAGACTACCGACGCGTAACAGACTGGCAGCATGGGGAATGCTCACACCTACTTCATGTTGTCTCTGTTCGCTTTCAGATGAATCAAGGGACCATCTCTTCATCGAGTGTCCTTTTAGCAAGGATATTTGGAGAAGGATGCTCCAAAAACTGTCTCCAACGTCACCAATGTTTGACTCATGGGCGCAGATGCTGAATTGGCCGTCACTGGCTCCTTCTCAGTCTATGCGAACGTTACGCGGCATTGCGGTCCAGGTCATCATCTACAACCTTTGGACTGAAAGGAACAATAGAGTCTTCAGGAACCAGATGTTAACTGCTTCTGAACTCTTGAAGATTGTGGACAGAACTGTGAGAAATACAATCTCTGCTCGCAAGACCAGAAAGTTCTTCAAGAACCTGATGGTAGTTTGGTTGGTTTAACCAACTAATATCACCTTGTGTAACTCTTCGAATGTTGGCATGTTTTTTCCCTGTTTTTGTCTTGCCAAACAAACTCTAGTTTCAATAATTCCTATTGTGAGCTCCTTTCATATATATGATATTCAAAGTTAAGCTATTAAAACTCATACAACAAAGGGAAACGTATGTTGCGACTGTGGACGGCTAAAATACATGATATAAAAATATATTATAAAGTAGCGTTTTGTAAATCTGTGCAGAAGCTAAAATGTATAGTATACAAATGTAATATAAGGTAGCTTGTTATAAATGTGTGTACATTAGGCCTAGTGAATAACAGAGTACAAGTTTAATTAAGCATCACCAAACAACATGGGACATAAAACAAAGTGTCTCCTCGTAAATACAGAGGGAATCGGAATTGGCGGAGCAAACGGATCACATCTTTTCATGTTGAGTAAAGTCATTTTGTTCTCAAACCGAACTAAGGAGTTCTAGTTATCAAGAGTTGTGTGCTTAAGGAGTTGGTGTAACAGTGTTGTGGTGTTGTATGAGTTGTTTGTAAAAGTAGACTACTAAGCAAGGTTAGTAGAGTAGTGTTAGTGGGAGTTGGTGAGAGAACCCATCCCTGCTTTTGTTGCTAGTAAGTTAAAAGGGGGAAGTCATAATGTATGTCTGGGTGAAGCTTTTGTATCAGAAAACAGAGTAAAGAAAATCTGTTAAAAAGCTCAAATGTTTCTCTTAGCAAAGTATATGGTCAAGGAGACAAAGTAAAATCACAACATTTCGTGTCCTCATAACTTATTATTTTAACGTTATCCTCCGGGTACTATCTTTTCCCTTGAGTTGTCATTTTTTTGGATCAGAGATGATGATGAGCTTTCTAATTAAGGCGATCCATCGGCAGCCTATCCAAATCGAAACTGGCTTCGACCCTCCCTTTCTCCTCCACTTCACAATCCTTATGCAATCCAAAAATCGGTTTGTCTTTTATCCTTAACCACTTTCAATCGACTGGAAATAAGGAAACACCCAAACCGGCCGGAGAACGAGGGTTTCTCTGCAACTGCTAGTAGTTTTCTAAATGAAGAAGCTCTGATGACAGAGATTTCTTCTTTTTATAAGGCGTTGAGAATTTTGGAGATACAAGAAGGTTTGTGGTACGGGTAGAGGTATAATGGTCCTACAAACGTCGACAATTCTTAAGTTATCACCAAATGTGCATTTAGCTAATTAAGTGGTTTTCCTTATGTGTAGAGTGCAATTTGTTTCAAAATAGTGAACCGGATTTGTTTTAATTTAAACCAAACCAAAAGTCAAACTGACCAAGTATAGGCTTCAATAAAAAATAATGGCGAAATTCTTATTCCTCAATTTTTATGTCATTCATGCTAATTTTTTTTATCAAATTATAGACCAATGGATCCCACTCTATTCATCTAATTTCCTTATAAATGAAAAAAATATGAAAAAATCATTCTCCATTTTAGACGATGAGCAGATGAAAACTAATTCATATATTTTTGTTTATTCATTTCCTCAACTGAATTTTTATTCATTATTTTGTTCAAGTTCAATTAAATTGTCACCAATTGAAACGATGTAAGTATCATTTTAAACTAAGTCAAATCCAAAGTAAAATGCTCAAACAGTGTCATCTCAAACTTTTTTTTTTTTTTTAATTTTATCTCAAACTATTTAAAATGCTAAAACAATATCATCTAAAACTATTCGAAGTCAAATCAATAGACAACACATGAACTGATTGATTTCTGCATTAAAACTGGAATGGACTTTCAAGCCATTTGTTTCAACTATAGTTCATCTACAGCGTTTCTTCCGAGAGAACGATTTTAAATTTTCAAATTGTATATAGATCGATATACACGATATACACAAAGATACAAGTGCTTTGAGGGTTTCTCGATATACACAAAGATACAAGTGCTTTGAGGGTTTCTCGTATACCTTTGAAACAACATGCTTCTGCAAAAGAAACAAGGGAAAACGTCAGAATGAATCAATATTCTACAGAAACAGTCCAAAGGCACAATGGAACATACACTTTCTCATTAATTTGGCAATAAACACCACAAGTCAGTTTTAAAAGCAGCAACAAGATTAAGACCAAATGAATCAACAATGATACAGAGGTTCTTGTAGGCCACTTCATTGAGTGAAAGAGTGATAAAGTTGGTAGCAACCGCATTGAACAAAACCTGGTAATCATCAAAGAAGACATAGGGTAATTAGTCTTCAAATTCTTACAAAAAGTCAGAGAAAAAAGAAAAGCAATATAAGTTGTACCTCCGTGTCCTATTGATTAATTGAAAATGTTGAATAGTTGAACGAACAGAGGTTTGATATCTTCAGATTTCATAAGCAATTAATATCCTTTTACTTGTACACAAGTACGGTCGAACCTCCCCAAAAGTTAATTTTTATTTTATAGAATTTATCCAAAATAATATCATTTTGATAAATTACCGGATGACAAACAGCTTGACAGTATTTTAAAAATTTTAAATTTGATAGAATTTATCTAAGATGACGTCTTTTGGATAAATTAACGGACTAACACTTTTAACGATCAATATATATAAGCACGATTTTGAGAGTTTATTTAGTATTTTGAATTTCGGTTTAGTTCAATATGAAATATGCAGTAATATAAAGTTCGGAACGGAAAAACTACTATTCGTGAAGTTCATGTAGTATTTCTCATCTTCAAATGTGTGCCACCATTTCCGTATAAGAAGCAAACAAAGTTAGTACTTGCAAGTGTTGTTTACACAACTATCTTCATAAAGAATGACGTTCAGATATATATTTCTTCCTGAAGAAAGTGATGATGAAGAAGGAGGCGAAGGGGAAAATAATAATGATTTTTTTTTTCATGTACTCAAGAACAACAAAGAGTAAATGCTAATAACTGGAGAGCAAGTATAGCAGCAACTATGTGGACAGATGCTACGCATATGTGTTCTTGATGCTACACATTGATCATGATGCAACAACTTTTTTCATTATTTTATTTTATATTGTCTTATTTCTAGATTCTTTCTTCTTTTTTATGAAGATTTAAATTCATTTGTTTTCTATGTTTATTGTTTGTGTTATATTTATATTTTTATTAGAAATAAGCTCCAGTGAGCAAATATATCAGCCGTGTACTGTAATTTAATTATTTTGTTTTAAAAGTATTCTTCTATAGCATGTTTAAGCTTTTACAACAGTTGAATCTGTGTCCAAGCTGTTCTCATGGTATTGTTTTTGTAGTCATTGACCAAACCTAGCAACTTAATGTTGGAAGCTGAAACACAATACATGAACTTAGAGAAGAAAAAAACATAATTGCACTTACTAACGCACATACTTAATTAAAACCGCAAATCACTAAGCAATAAATAAGGAGTAGTAACTACTACAATTTTGGTTACATATTCCCCATTCATTACCATTTTACTCTCTCAATTTCCAATAACAATTCAACACTTACTAGCAAAGGTAAATACTCATGCAAGAATAGCCGACACCACAATAGCCAGACAACCAAAGAGAATAATAAACAGCGCAAGAAGCTTCTTATCTGTACCTGTAGGATAAGGAAGTTCAACAAGTCTTGAGGTATCAAGTCGCTGCAGTGATCCTCTGTCTGTACTGAAACTCCACCACATAATGTACTGATCACTCACAGCGTTCCCTGTTGATGCAGAGAATCCAACATACAGTTTCGATATATTAGGAAAAATCTCTGAAAGGCTAATGGGATGTGACAAAAGAGGCCGGCTTGGCTTCTTGACTTTAAGTGGAGCAATGGAAACATTGAGCACTGTGCCTTCATAATCAACCCACACCTGTATAGGCTCTCCACTCAAGAGGTTCATGCTTTCGTTTTTCCTTTCTATGTCGGAATAGTAAGATGCCGGAGCTACTGCGACGGATTTAGGACTGTTCACATCAATCCCCACGTGATTTTTACCTTTGATATCATTGAACTCAGGGTTCCAGATAGTGTCGAGCTCAACAGCAAGAACGTGAGAAGAGGGAGATTCAAGTGTGGAAGCGTCGAAAGCCCCCAAGTATCTTGTTGGCTGTGCGTGGGAGAAATCCATAGAAGGAGATACTATGAAGGCAATACCATGGCCGCCTTCGATGTTTTGCTTTTTCACCAGAACACACACGAAATGCGTCGAGAAAGAGGAACCGAGCTCAAGTGGTTTATCGTAGAAAGCATGACCGATTTGATACTTTGAAGTGTTTGTCAGCTGCAATATTCCATTGGGATGTACTTTTGCAGACGCATCTAGATAAAGATCTTCTTGGTCAAGAAAGTCTTCAAAGACAAACCTTGTCTCTTTTTGACTTGATAGAGAGATGAGATGAAGAGAAGAGATAATAAGGATCTGAAGCAGCCAACGAGCCATTACTAATGAGTAATGATGAAGCAGAGAGAGTGTTTGGATCTGAGGTGCAAATCTTTCACCTCAAATCAATGCATCTTATAACCTTTCAAGCTGGTTAAAAAAGAAATGAACATAAAAAAACGTGAGCTTCTATTTTAGTAATCAAAATCTACCAAATTTTTAAATATTGTTGATTTAAATAATAACAAGCTTCACGTGGTTTGGTTTTCCAAAGATTCCAGTTGGAGACAATATTTTAAGTTATGAGATCTCGACTTGAATCAGAGTAGACAACCTCGTCTGCTGCATGGGCTGAAACAATAGTATAATGCCAACTTGAAGCTATCTTAATATATTTTAGTCTATGCTTTTAATTAAATGCTTTATTTTTTAATAGTATTGATCGCAATTTTTTAAAAGAAACATGCTGTTTAGTTTAAATTCAGTTCTTATCCATACAATTGTTCTGTGTAATCTTTTTATAATTTTTTAGTTAATTTAACATTTTTAAATCAATACAATTAATATATCTCTTATCCTGGCATTGCTGTGTGTATACGATGTCAAATCCTCGAACTAAAAACATGTACCAACTGCTATAAACCCTCTTTTCTTATAGTTTTAACAATATATACACATAAAAATTGAGTGTTTGGCTTCAATCATCAGTTACCGTCATCAATTACATGTTCATAGTTTAACCAGAATATGATTCTAACTGAAGCCTCCACACTAAACCCTATGTATGTTGAAGTTATTAATGTTTGAATATCCATTTTCGTTAATAAGGAAATATAAACTGATAACTATACTATAAAAGCTATACTGAAGGCCACAATTTCTTTTTTGCTTCCAATAACAAGTTTACTTTTACAAGCAACAAAAGTTACAATATAATGTCATCCAAACAACATCAACAAGAGATACAAAAACTGTTATTTCTATAAGCAATGATGAAATTCATCTACTTCAATTGATAAGTGGTGAGTCAATTTTTATTGCTTAACATTTGAACATTAGATCCCAATTACTTTTATGTACTTCAACAATAACAATTATTTGTAGATTTATGTTGGCCACAAATATAAAAATATTATTACTCTTTTACGATTACTTTTTGTCTAACTTT
>NC_027756.1:43254492-43262329 GCF_000695525.1 Brassica oleracea var. oleracea | reverse complement strand
TTTTTTTGGTTTTGAGCTAAAAATAACATTAACATTCACTATTTTCTATTGTATAGATAATACAAAATTAGTAAAGATAATTTCAAAAATTTAATGATATATATGTATCACTCTCACATAATAAAAGGAAACTAAAGTAGGAATATATAATACTTTATTATTTCAAGAAGCTTCAAGTTTTAATATTGTTTTACGCTAATTAGTTTTTTGATGACAATAGTTTTATTCACCTCCAAGCTAAATTAATTAAATATAATAAAATTTAATAAATTTAATAATTGTAATTTTTTAAATGCTATATAAATAGTTTTATTAATATCATAATTATTAATTAATGTTTTCTTATTTTACAGAAAATGATGTTTTAGAATATCTGTTTGTTTCAGATCATAATTATATTTTGAATGAAATTTTAATTAATTTTTAGTGTTTAACTGATTTTTTTTTTTGTAAATTATTATAGATTTTGTTGAACTTTGTTTAAAACAAAATTCTTTGTTTGAATTTTTTTCATTCTATTTTAGATTGTTTTCTTAAATTATTATTTTATAAATTAATAAAATATGAAACTTCAGCATATTTTTACTTTAGTTATATATCACTCTGTATCATATCATTTAGTTGAAGAAATTAGAGTGAACCATACTGTAACTAAAAAAAAAAAAAACTTAAATGTAGTGTAAATTACACAAATTATAGAAATTAAGATGAACCAAACCGCATATAAATGTTCTATGAAATTCATTTCTCTCTTCGTCAACTAAAGCTTGAAGAAGTAACTATTACGTAACTTTTTTTATTGTAGATGCACTTGATTGTATTCAATGAAAGCATGTAACTCATATCTCATCAAATATCTCTTTCTCAGTTTTAACATAGTAAAAACGACAACATCGTAATATATATATATATTACATAATAAAATGGAACAAAACAATCAAAAAATATGTTAGCTTTTATATTGCCAGACCAAAAAGAGGCACACCACAAAGCAAGATTTTTATTTTACCTTGGATGTTGTCTATTTTCTAGGTGAAGAATTGTTTCTTTTGTTCCTCTCTGCTATGCCTCCCAGCCATCTTAAACCAGCGCGTAGCGACATTTTAGTATAAATTATTCAGAGGAATTGATAGAGATCCACTTGAGCTTGGAAGTGGCACAAACACCAGATGTTATTAATTTACATACTGTATACTCGCAGAATATATGTTTGGTCAATGGTTTTTTGACTTTTACATTTCAATTTAGTGAATGTTGATGGAATTGGAAAGACACGCGTGGACAAAACCAATTTATGGGTACAAAAGACCAAATGAGAAAAGAGTCCTCTTTGTTCTACAATGTAACACCAAAATTTTCAATTAAGAAAATACATATACTATTTATTTTAAAAATAAATCATTAATAAAATATTATATATAAAAATTTATAACCGAGACCATGAACGTGAGAGTCATGAGCCCGAGGAGAATGCTGAGACTGAGACCGAGTCTGACAGTGGCGCCTCTTCTCGCTCCATGTGGCCGGTTCGAACCAAGCTCGTTTCCGACCTGTGTCACGGCTCCGGAGCTTAAAGAATGAGGGAAAATGTAAACAGGGGAAGTGATTTGGTTGTGAACAAACACGAATCAAAACTTGGAAAAAACAAAGAAAGCATAAACGATTGAGACAATATCCGTTTAGGGTGTATATTATTATGCGAATGAATAACTTTACAATAACTTAGACCCATATTTATAGCAGTCTTAAAATTCTATTTTATTTTCCTTTTAGGAATACATACTTATCATAGAAAAAGTAAATTTTCTAATCCTAAAAAGCGTATCGAATGTTGAGCTTTTACTGGTGCATTGAGATCTAAGACACTTCTAAATGTAACATATTTGAACGATAATTCCCATGGAAGCAACATATACTTTAGGCTTTTTAAGACACCAATAAATCAAAATCATCATCTCATAGAACCACAACTCGAGACAAACCAATCCAAAACTTGGTATCGCGAGACCACTCAGTTTCTTCCATTCTCTCACACTATCTTCATATGACTCCTCTATAACCTCTTCCTCCTCATCGCTACTTAGCTTTTCTTCCAAGAAAGTGATGTTGATGAAGAGAAAGGCGACAAGGTTAAAATTTGACACATCACCACTCAAAGCGATACATTTAACCTCAAAACCAAGGTAAGACACGAAGAGGAACATCATCAAAAAGTGGAGAACGCTCACCACTGCTGTGCAGAATGATAGATGCAGAGTCTTTGACTGAGTCCTGAAAAAAGCTGTTAATGGATGTAAAAGAGATTGAGTGAGGAGATCTGGAACATAGTAAAGCAAAAAGGTGTGAGCTATAGACGCAAGCTTCTTGTCATGTTTCAACATTGTCAGAATCCTCTCGATGTTTATCCAGAGAACAAAAACATGGAGTGATGTGACACTAGTAGAAATATTGGCTATAGCCACAAAATAGCTACTAAATTTTCGTAGCAAATTCTAAAATGCTACGAAAAAGCTACGAAATAAAAAACGTAGCCTTCCGCATCGCGGGCAAAACACCTAGTTAAAATTATAAATTAATAATTTATATGTATACATATTTTATATAAATAAGAACATATTATTATATTGTTTGTTTTATACTCACAATGGAATTATCTTTATATTTTATTAATACTTAATATATTTTTGATGATATTTAGTAATATTATATTTAAAATCATGTTTAAGCTCTATGCGATATATATTATATACACCAAATAATATAAGAAAATTAATATAAATGTCAAATTTCAACAAATAACAATTAATATGTATACACCAAAATCAAATATTTTTCTTATCTTGGAATAAATATATCTTAAAATAATAAATCTAAATATGAAAACTTTTGTAAATTAATATCTCTATAAATTAATAAAATTTCAAAGTCCCAACATTATTAATTTATAGAGGTTTTACTGTATTTTTTTGTCAGCCCAACTATTAGCCCAAAACACTATATATACACAAAACGACATAAGTTTAGGGTGTATATTATTATGCGAATGAATAACTTTACAATAACTTAGACCCATATTTATAGCAGTCTTAAAATTCTATTTTATTTTCCTTTTAGGAATACATACTTATCATAGAAAAAGTAAATTTTCTAATCCTAAAAAGCGTATCGAATGTTGAGCTTTTACTGGTGCATTGAGATCTAAGACACTTCTAAATGTAACATATTTGAACGATAATTCCCATTGAAGCAACATATACTTTAGGCCTTTAAATATATATATATATATATATTCCTAGCAGATTCAGTGAATTAGTATATATACGGTGGTGATAAAGAAGGCGTCTGCGGCTCGCTTGCAATCCTGGTAGATTAAAAATCCCCCCCATTACAGAAAGAAGGATGATGAATTCTAGAGCTGCGGAATCACTGTTCTTTTTACGCTCAGAGGCGGTGACACCAATGGCCGCCACAATCAGGAACCTCTAGCAAGAGGTTAAGAGCTCCCATGGTAGCTTTTCCTCTAGCCTCAAACCGACGCAAATGGACTGCGCCGATTGTATCTTAAGTGGTTCTTTGATATGCATAAACCAAAAGGTAACAGTTACACTACCAGTATTTCCTTATAACTCATATGGATTTTTAATCTGCAATTTTCTCCTCTAGATTTAATTTCTTATAATTGTCTATATTGATATTGGATTAGAGTTCAGTCACAGCAAAACAGATTTATCTTAAATGAAATTACAATTCATTTTATGGTCTTAGTAAAGAAAATATGTTCAAAAATATGAAAATGAAAATATGTTGAAAGAGAATGATATCCATAGTGGTTAGCGACCATAGTGTATTACTTTGTTTTGAAGTTGATTAGTTCAAACTGGAATATCATAAGTGGTTGTGACTAATCGATTTGATAGAAGTAGAATAAAAAATCATAGTCGTAACAAAGTTAATTTAATTGAAATTTAAACATAAAGTAAAGTTGATGTTTTATTTAGAGAACATACTTATATTGTTAAGTACCATGTGGACAGTATATAGAAGGAGTGGCATTTGAAGTTCTATTTTAGAGACTAATTTGAACTTAAACGTGTGTAATGAAGTTTTGTTCGTATACTCTTCTTATCTGATTTTTGGTAATAAAATGTTTCTGGCAATGGAATATATTAGAAAATGAGGAAAACATTTATATATTTTGTTTGAAAATTAAAACAAAATAAAAAATAACATGTAAATGAAACTGAAAATTGGAACATAAGAAACCTCCTTATAAATTGTAATAATGTTGAATCATAGATGACTTTCCTTACATATGGAATAGCTTATATTTGTATGAAGCCATTGATCAATGCAGCAGAAATGGAAGTATGGCTGCAAGTAAGAGAGCATAGATAGGTTCCATTGTTGTAATTTCCGAAGCATACCGTGCATGTATTGTCCGAAGCATACCGTGCATGTATTGTTTTTTCATATGTAGTTGGAGGCCTATTAATTCCCTCCAGATTGGTGATGATAAGGTCGACGTCAAGTCTTGCAGTCGCTTTTGGGTGTAGTTTGTGATAGTAAGAGTAACTTGAGGATCATCAACTATGTTATAGTCTTCAGCTGTTAGTAATTTCCATCACGTAGTGGGCTGTCTCTTGAATAAGTAGGGTTGAGTTAGGGTGTTCTGTTTCATTGTATGTTAACATGAATTTCATGTCCTCAGTTATTGAGTCATTAAAATTATATTGATGGTCGGTAATAGATGATAGCTGTAAATCAATGATAAATTGTCGTGTGTTGGGCATGTGAATGTTGACTTAGAGTGTGCGAAGGAGATTTGCTCATGAAGGCCTTGTTTGGTGTGAGAACTCATAAAAAAGAAGTGATTTATTATTCATCTTTGGTTATTTGTGTGAGTTCAAAATTGAAAGCAACATAAGGTGATATAACTATCTCTTATAGATGGTTTATTCAAGTTTTCTATCTTCTTAACTTCTTGTAAAATCTTGTTTAAGGAACCATTTATTCAGAAGCATTTGTGTTTTTTGAGTCAATGGTTTGTGATGAATTGACTGTTTGTTTACGCTAGATTGTTAATTTTTATCAAAATTATCTATACAAATTTATATTTAGTGTGGATTTGTAAGAAATCATCATATTATATATTCTTTATATTGATGTTGCATTTTATTAACAATATAACTATTATTTAAATTTTTTTCAGGATTTGTATGTTTTATTAAGCAACAATTTTTGTACTATTTATTTTAAAGTTTTCTTAGGGTGATTAGTTTTTAAACCAATTGAAGAAATGATCAGGCTTTTACTAATTTAACTTATATTTGTTTAATCATTTTTTTTATTTTTTTCTGTAGACGTTGGGTGAATACGTACTGGGATGGTAGGAGTGTTATAATATAGTTCTTAGTTGGTTGATCAAAAAAAAGTTGGGGATTAGGGACACATGAGAATTGCTTGTAGATATATGAATTTTCAAAATATTACTTTTTTGGTGCATTTGATATTGTTGATATAGAATTTAGAGACTTGACATATAAAGGAATTTTGTGAGTACATGTTTGATGGAACACCTCTGGTATATCTCCAGATGTGCCTTACCTTCAGCAGAAGCCTCCTCCACATTTGATGGGTCAGTGAGAATTGAGCATTCAACCGTTTAAATTCACACCCCTAGAAAATTCACACCCCTAGGTAATAGGTTCAAATTATACTAGATTTTCTTCAGAGCATTAAGTATCGAAAACTAAATTTTCAAATACGTTTTTTTCTAATTCGAGATGATTGCAATGAATTTATGGAATTCTCTTAGATAAAATTTATTAGTATTATTATTTAGATGGTGGTTTTCCTTTAAATTTTTAATTTTAGATGGTTTTTCTTTTATTTTGGATAAATTTGATAATTTGGTATTTTAAATAATAATATGGAAGTTTTTTTACAGCTACATCATATTTTATCAAATCATGTTTTATTTTACAAAAATACATCCAATAATTTACAGCTACACTTATCATAATTACAACAAAGCAGAAAAATATACTTTAGTAAGGGCATGACTGGTTCAAACGCAGCGGCTGCGGTTGCGGGAGTTCTCGGATGCGGGTGGTTGCGGTTTATAACGGCTTTAAGAGATTTATACGACTGGTTCTACGGTTAGAAATTGGTGCATTTACGGGATACTTATGACTGGTTAACTACCAAATGCTGCAGCGGTTAAATAATAAATTAACAATATTTACATTTTATATAATTATAAAAATATCAAAAATCATAATATTATAATAAATATAAAAATTATACTTAGAAAGTAATAATTTTTTTTTTAAATATAGAAAATATTTTTATTTTAAAATTTTATAATATTAATTAAAATATAATAGATATATTTTATTATTTTTATAATTCCAATTAAAATTTTTATTGTATATTTTTATTTTTGTACATATATTTTTTTATAAAAAAAAAAAAAATTTATCCTCCCGCAATCTCCCGCAACTGCAAACGCTAGTTGGAACCAACTTTTGAATTTATGAAGTTTAAAGCGGTTTGAAACGGTTTAGAGTGGTTTGAGTGATTGTTGTAAAACGCCAACAGCTGGAACTAACCGCAAAGCTGTGTTTGCGGTTGGTAGAGGAGAAACCAGTCATACCTTACATGTACGGTTACATTCAATACATTTACAACACAAATTATACGGTAAATTTTTGACAGCTGCAGTCCAACCAATTACTCCCACTATGCTTGATCTCTCTCGTTATTTTAATTCATGATTCTATAATATCACAAAGAAAATGCATTAGTTTACCCTAACAAATAACATATTTTAAATATAAAAAATTGCTATATTTTTTTATTTAAAATATATTACCTTTTGATACCAAATTCCTTTTTGATTTTATTATAATTTATAACATGTTATTAAGAAAAATAAATAAAAATAAAAAATAGTAATAATGGCAATTAGTAAATATTTTATTTATTAACAATATTATTGTAATTGATAATTTTAAAATTAACGTTAGAACGACGTATAGTAAAATGACTACTCAATAGTATTATAAAAATAAAAATATAATAATTATTAATTAATATAATTTATAAACCAACAAATAATTTCGTGTTTTACAAGCGCATATCAAATTCTATTCTAATAATAAAATTAAAAAATCACAAAACATCTTTTACAGTTTGACAAGAAAAATTCATTGAAAGCTTTAAAAAGCCCAATCAAACCCAAAATGTATAATCAAAAAGAAGAACAAACAAACTTTTGTGTCCAAAAGAATCAAAAGATGATGAGCGAGGAAACAACGAATATACCTTAGCAAACCTGGGTCCACCATAAAGTGACTATAGTATATGCCTATATGTTGATCAAAGAAAAAAAAGGTATATACGTATATAAACTCATCTTTATATATAAAGAAAGCTTTGGATCCCTCCTAGATTGTCCACCTCAGCTGACAGCGCACAAATTCGAGTCCTATAGTCTCGACACGTGTCCTCTTTCTAAACGCTCCGTTTCATTTAAATCAGAGTGTGATCGTATGGGCTTTACATGTTAACGGACCGTAATGTTATTTTATTAGCCCAGTCCGAAAAGTTGAACAGGTATGAATATCCAAACGCAACGTTTTTGCTATTAGAGTTACACCCATCTCACATTCGCCGTTGCAGACGAAAACTCGATATTGGGTTCCGACTGTGATGTTTCACCTTCTTCTTTATCATTCCGTCAGATACGCGATCCTGTTCATCTTCCCGATTGAGAGAAACTGGAAACGTGTTCTCGTTACGCTCAAGCGAAGAGTCGTCTACAATTGAGGCATCA
>NC_027756.1:43240036-43254365 GCF_000695525.1 Brassica oleracea var. oleracea | reverse complement strand
TCGCTTTATTCGTAAATTCATTATCAAGCTTTTAATCCAAACATTCAATTTGATTGAGATCCATTTGTTTATTTCTTGATTATCAGAAAATCTTCCCCGAAGTTTCTTTTATATAGTTGATGATGAAATTGGCGATCTTTATATGTATTAAAACATTATTTTGAGGAGTTAGAGGAAGAGTCCCCAAAGGATAACTCCGTCGTAGTGGTATGTTACTTCTGCCACACCTCTTATACTATAACATTTCAAGAAAGGTTTTCTATTCTTTAATGCTGAAATTGATTTATCTTGATGGCAGTATGTGTTACCCTACGAGCTTCGCCGTAACCAACGAAGTTGAAAACACCGACTCTGACCAGCATTAGCGTGACGACCATTCACATTGACAAAAAGATTTTCACCGTCAAATAAACACCAGTCATTGACTTACCGAGAGATATTGAAGCTGAGATGAGAAGATGAAGGCTTGAACTTAGGCAAACCATGGACATGTACAGCTCAGCGTCGAAAGAAGCACTTAATACAAAAGGACGGTTAGAAATATAGGTGTCAAGCAGGGATAGTTGATGATGTGCAAGCTGCTCCGATGAAAACTAATATTACCTTAAATTAAAGTAAGCTAAACATTTGGAAATATTCGTTAACATTAATTATATATTTATATATTTTTCGGTTACTATCCCGCCCGTAGGGCGGGCCAACCCTAGTAATTTCATAAAGTGTTGTTTCGGTTAACCAGAAAAGCATTTAGCTGACCAAAGAAAAATAAATCGGAAAGCACATTAACAAAATGTCAACATATGTTGTTGATCGTTATGAAACATAGCACATATTTATATCATTTTCAAAATTCAAAGATTTCTTATTCATTTCACATCAAGATTAACACCTTTTAATACTCGTAACGTACTTAATTTTTTTTTTTTTTTCAAAAAACAATTCTCTCTCTAGATCTCTATTTGCTCCATCTTCTATCTAGAAACTACTTTAAAAGAAAAACGTTTCCGGCAGTGGCGGATCTAGAAAATAAATATAGCAGAGGCAAAATATAAAGAAAAATATGAAATACAACTAAATAAAATTAAATAGTAATATCTTATAAAAATCCAGCAAATAGAAAAACAACTCTTACAAAATAACTCTACGCTCATTCATCATTTGAAATTTCTTAATCACTTTCTCGTTTGAAACTGAGTCAAATAATTCTTTCTCAATAAAGTAAACCATACAGTCACTTAAAAATTGATCTCCAATTCGGTTATGTGCAACTGTCTTCACTAGTTTCATTGCTGAAAAACATCTTTCAACACTTGCGGTGGCAACTGGCAAAGTTAGAACTAACTTTAAAAATCTGTAAACTAAAGGATGTGCTAGATGCTTTTGAGTTTTCACCATCAAACATGAAAAATTTCCAAGATTTTCTACACTTTTAAACCTTTCGTCTCTGCATATATTGTCGATGTAGATATCAAGTTGTTGCTCTAGAGATAAAAGCTCACCATAGCTAGAATCATCTGGATATAACTTAGCTAATCGCACCAGCTTCTCTTTATCAAACCCATGGAATGAATCAACCGGGCTTAAAGCAGCCATACAAATAAGCAGATCAGTGGTTACCTCTGTAAAACGATCGTTGAACTCTTGAATCTGCAAATAGAATCGTGCACAAGCAGTTGACCTTATCATGATGCATATTGCTTATATTGGTTCTCCTTATTGGGTACCTAAGATCAACAAACTCTTCTTCCATGATGAGCATCTCAACATTATGTTTCTTACAAAAAGAAGCAACTTTAGCCATAAGCGAATCCCAACCATCATCTCTAAGCTTCTGCAACTCTCGTTTAGTGGATCCTACCAGTGACATAGCATTCAAAATATCCTGATCTTTCTGTTACAAAGTCAATGACAAGTTCGCAGTGAGCCCCATAATAAGTAACATAAGATGCAAATAGAACACACAATCAAATGTGTGAAAGTATTTGAGAAGACCACATGCTTGGCGTTTATGTAAGTCTTCCCAACCCTCATCTTGGATATACTCAAGAACTTTAATGGTAGTAGAAAACAATTCTTCCAGCCTCAACAATGTTTTGTGATGTGTACCCCAGCGAGTAGTTGCAGGTCTTGCTAAAGAACGTTCCTGATTTTGTCTATTGTAATATCCTATAAAATGAATAAATCAGAGCGAGCTAGAAGAGTAATATTACATCCTTAATGACATGAATACACTTTAATAAACATGAATTTTGGTAACTTCAATCACCAAAAGAAGGACGTGGAGGGCTGAGGTGAGAGAAAACCCCAAATTATTATTATAGATTTTCCTTTTTGATGATGATAACCAGTTAAGAGCTGACACGTGGCGACATATGCCCACACCAAAAGAAGGACGTGGAGGGCTGAGGTGAGAGAAAACCCCAAATTATTATTATAGATTTTCCTTTTTGATGATGATAACCAGTTAAGAGCTGACACGTGGCGACATATGCCCACACCAAAAGAAGGACGTGGAGGGCTGAGGTGAGAGAAAACCCCAAATTATTATTATAGATTTTCCTTTTTGATGATGATAACCAGTTAAGAGCTGACACGTGGCGACATATGCCCACACCAAAAGAAGGACGTGGAGGGCTGAGGTGAGAGAAAACCCCAAATTATTATTATAGATAATTCCCAAATGTGTCAAAAAATAGATAAATTAACTGGCGTAAAATCGTTTTTTTAATAGTATTGATATTAATCAAAAGCACACACTGGCCTAAAATCGCAACAAGATTGTCATATCCTATCCAAGTTGAACAGCTTTAATCATTTAAAACAATAAACCAGAATAAAATTTGTATTTAGAACCTCTAATAACGTAAATCCCTCGAATATTCTTAATTATATATGATTCTATATTTTTCGCTATCCTAACAATTTAACAGCGATTACAAATATATATATATATATATCACAATCAACACACAGCAAATCCAACCATTATAGAACTGCAAACTGTCTACAGTTATCTACACTTATGGATCCCATTATCAAAATCAGCAACTTGAGTGATCTTAAGCCTTTCAAATCTGCATGGAGGGTCCATGTGAAAGTGCTTCATACGTGGAAGTCAACCAATCCCCATAATGGTGTTTCTATTGAGATGGTCTTAACAGACGAACATGTATTTTCACTACCTATCATCTATTTTAATGATGTTTAATACATGAACTTCAGCTTCTTTTTGTTTTTAAATGGTTTAGGGTGTCAAAATCCAGGCCAGCTGCAAACAATCATTATTACAGATATTCCAGACATTGCCGTGTTGGAGAGTGGAAAGTTATTACTAACTTTTCTTTAAGTCCAGTATATGGTCTTTACAGACACACCAACCATGTTTACAAAATGGAATTCATTAGTAAGACTTTAATAACTGATTCTGATATCCACTGCGACAACATGTTCCTGGATCTACAGGATTTTGACAAAATCAAAAATGGTTCACAAGACACAAGATTCCTTATTGGTAACTTCTAACTTTTATGCTATGTATTAATATATTACCTATATTTCGACCTTCATATAACTAATTGTCTGTGTCTCAGATGTGATTGGTGAAGTCGTAGAATTTGGTGGTGTTGATATTGTTCACTGTGCAAGAAAAGAAGTGACCAAAATGGAGTTTACTCTTAGGTGTTATTGGTTTATATATTTTGATTGATTTAGAAATCCATATAGTATTTATAAATCCAAGTAAAATATGCAAATCCGGAGATTTTCCCTCGGATTTGAGTCTTTGTATTTTTAACTAAAAAATCCAAAGAAATCCATTCAAATCCATTATAAAATCAAATATATTAGTAAATCCGTATAATTGAATAACACTTGATTTGATATAGAATTTATGAATCATTAAACCAATAACACATGATTTTAAAATCATAGAACCAATAACACTAGATTTAGTTCGGATTTTCAAATCCAATAAAATACAACAACCAATAATCCCTACTAAGAGACATCAAGTAAGTATTGTACAAACATCATTTAAATTATGTTTTGTAATACTAATCTGTATTTTTTATTTACTATCTAAGTGATAAACGCCTTCAATGCTGCATTGCTGGGAAACTAGCTGAAATTTTGACACAAGAAGACAAACAACCAAACAATGGAGACATTTGTTTAATCAGATATACTAAACTCGGCAACTACAAGGGTATTGTACTTTGTATTTCGGACCTTTTTGTTTAATCGTTATATTTTAAGTTCTATTTTTACATCTGTTTGATTCTTCGTTGGTGTTAATAAACCCAGATATCAAAGAGGCGCAATCGCTTAAAAAAATGCAAGTGCATCTTATTATAAAATTTAATTAGTTATAATGAATTGCAAAATGTTAATTATGCTGTTTTTGTATTTAGGTTTCATGTTGATGGTAACCCTCCTGATTTGTACCAACCTACAAATGAGAAGATTCCGATCCAGGAAAAGCGCCAGAAATGGTCTCAATCTCCATTCAAAACCATTCAAGAAATGAAACGAACAGATAAGGTTCTGATCTATTGGTAAAAAATGTCATTTATTGTAATTTTCTCACAGATCTATATGGATATGTTGTTTTGAAGGATGGAAAAGTGAGAGTAGTCTGTACTGTTTATGCTATTGATACCGTTAATGGATGGTATTATATTGCTTGTGTGGTCTGCAGCAATAAGGTTTTCAAACTGGCAATTATCTTTGATGAACTTAATGTGCCAAGCTGGTGGTGTGAATTTTGCCAGTGTAATGTTACCAAGGTTTCACCCAGGTTATTTGTCTTCCATAACAATTTTTGGAACATATACGTAGTAAACTTTTCTGTCTAATTCATTCGAATTTTTGAAATTTTTTTTTTTAAGGTACAAGTTGGATTTGTGCAGGATCAGACCGGTGAGTCCAAAATCACACTTCTAGACCCAGTCGCAAAGTTGATTGTGAAAATTTATGCAGCCAAAGTCGTGACTGTTTTATTGGATAAGGTGATATATTACTTATTTGTTTATAAATATACAATATTAATAATTGTTTACTAGCTGTATATATTTAGTGTACCTAATTTTAACAGATTCAAGATCAAGAAACGTTGCCACCTGAAATTGTGGAGATCGTTGGTAAAACATATGGATTTGGGATCTCAGTTGATGCAATGGAAAAATTCAGTGCCATGAAAGTTTGGAATCTTAACGATATTATGTGGAAGAGAATCAAGTCACTGCACCAGATGTCTACTTCTAGGAAAAAGCAATGCCCAAACGGGAAGAAGATTGATGAATCCAAAGAAAATAACAGTGGCTGAGTTTTATCAGAATATTGGATGCTTTATTTTCGTTTTGGTTTTTGCGTTTTAGTTTAACTTATTTTTTTGCTTCATCAATTTTTTTTTTAATTCTTTCTTTGTACCTTTGGTATTTTTTCTATAAGAATAAAAAAGAATGTCGTTTTTTATATATAAAAAAAAAACACATCAATTGTGAATCTCTAATCAGTTAATAGCAATCATCAATCAGCATACAGTCTCCATTTTCCTAACTATCCAGAATCAGTTCCATTCCTAATCAATTTCTAATATTATTGATATTGAATACTCTTTACTTACCTTTTTTTTTTTAGTATCATGTCGCATGTTATATGTTATTCCTCTTTTATATCATCCATATGAACCATTGTCCTATCTATCCAGAATCAGTTACATTCCTAATGCAGTACTAATATTTCAGTTCCATTCCTAATACAGTAATAATACAAATTGGGTTGTAGTATATTACCTGATGGGAGTAATACACCGTTTCATATGCATTCCTCATCAAAGCACAATTTTCTCCATATCTCCTTTGTTGTCTCCCCTTCCGTATATAAACTGTTGACAAAAATAGTCATGAAATTCCTGGTGTTAACATAGTATTATTATTACATGTTTTTTTCAGTATAACACTTATCTTTTTTCATATTGTTGTAGTTCATAGCCTTGATGACAATATCTGGTAATTTCTGAAACTCACAAAATAAAATAGAGACAAACTATATTATATAGGAAGAGTTTATAATCGACAAGCATATTGGTTATAAAGTCATAGCCTTGATGACCATAATAGTGCTTACCTTGATCAATGTTTATAGACAAAATTTTCCATTTGATTGAATTGTTTATGGACTCCCATCGACTAACCTCACAATATAAAAATATAAGTCAATAAGAAGAATAAGGGGAAAAAAGCTTTAGTTTATAATTAACTCAATGTGATTCTATCAGAATTTTTTTAATCTATTACCCAAGTTTCGGTGGATCAGACTGCTGTTCCATCATGTTCCTTATCTCTTTAGGTGTTTATCCTGACATATAACTACTGTAAAAGAAAAGAAACGTTACTTTCCTGTGTTTCACGTAATAAAAGAAATGCAATTGCCATTTTGAATGGTTTAGATTCAAAACAAATGAATACTATATTTTCCATGTTATTGAGCAAGTACACTTATCTTATGTTAAACTGGTTGTATTTCACTTCCTGGACAACAAAATATTGTCCATTCCTGAAATCACACAAAATACAAAAAAAAAAATTGCTCTGTTTAACACACGTATAAATACTTAAAATAAAATATCAATGTTTAACCCAATTTTAACAACTTGGCCATTCCTGAAATCAAACAAAACATAACCCAAGAAGAATCAGTTAAGGGTTATACTTACAATTCGTACCTATGTTGGAAGTATCGAAATTTAAACAAGTGAGTTTTCACGCTTTGCTACGACACCTTTCCATCTCATAGCAATAGGAATATAAGTCACTGGATCCAACATACAAAACATATTTAAAAAAAAGTTAGATCTGTTTTGTTTTCTTCTTCATTACTCCTTTAAATAGAACAAGAACAAAAAAGAAAGACAAGTATGTTTAATTGAAATTACCCTAACGGACTGATAGAGTTCTTCTGTCGGAGCTCTCGCCATCTTCATCTCTTTTCCAAATCGAACGAGTACACCAAAATCTGACTTTGCATGTCTCGGATCGGCATATATTTTGTCGGATCCATACCGTTAAAGCTATCAGACACGCTTTGCTAATCAAATACAAATCCAAAAAAAATCTCTTTAAGAAACCGTTTAAAATCTCAACTAGTCATCGTCAAGACTCAGTTAAACCACAAAAAAAACTAGCCGCCAACCGTGTTCTTCGTTTTTTCTCCGGTGTCGATCGTCCTTTGTCGGCACCGGAGAAGCCTAATTTTTACTCTCTCTTTTGTTTGTGTGATTCTATAGCTATATCTGTTCGGTATAAGTTGTTGTGGAAAAGCGTTTTTGAAGCGGATGAGGCTGTTTCTTCTTATCATGACCAGATCCCCTCTGGTGTGATGATGGAGGTCCGGATCTGTTCGATCGACGGTCGTGGCTAGCCCTCTTGTCCTCTGGTTATCCTTGTTCCTGTTTTGTTCTCCTTGGTTCTCGGCTTTCTTAGATGTGTTGGTCAAATGTGCTCTTGTTATATCCGGGCTGTGTTATCTCAATCCGTACTATGCTGTATGGTAGATCCCTCTCCTTTCTAAGGATATTGTCATGTTTCTGGCTACGATTCTTCTTCATGTTCTAGCTGCGTTCTACTCAAGCCACTATTGTGGATAACAGAAGAGCAAGCAGTGTGAAGTAAAATTTACTCTAGACATGGTTTTGATCGATGTTTTGCAGGAAAAGAATCCAAAATAGTTCTTCCAGGTCATTTTGGACTGCATCAGTTCTAGATGGAGATTCACTCATCTTTTCCAGACGATGCCATGTTTTGTTTTCAAGTTATCGTCATTAGTGTTGCTACCCGTCTTCACCGTTTGTTGTGCGTGAATTTCTCTTGACGATCCTTAGAAAAACTTGGATTATTCTTAGCATGGTATTAGCAATGAATCTTGGTAAAATTTCAATTTCTGTGTTAGGATTGGAAAAGATCATTGTACTCTCTTTATGGTTCAATTCTAGTTTGTAATCCTTTGAAAAAAAAAAAAAAACTGATGCAATTATGGTTCAATTCTAGTTTGGTTCAATTATGGTTCAATTCTAGTTTGTAATTCATTGTACTCTACAATCAGTCATCTGAGCGAAATCTTTGTCTTTTTCTTATTCATTGTTTTATTGTCTGAATGTTAGAAAAAAAACCTTGATTGTGTATGTCGGTAGAATAAAAAGGAGACAGATGTTGTTTTGGGTATATTTAGGTGATTATAGTTAGAATCCGGGCTTTGTAAAACTTATAGAAATCTTTTTTGAGGCCCATTTTGATCCTTTTATTCCATCCGAAAATAAGATAATACTGTGGCCCATTTAATTTTTCTTCAGGATAAAATATAATTGGAAATATAAGATATGAACGTTATTATTATATTTCTTTTTTATAAATATTACCATTTATATTTAAAAGTTAAATATTTTCCTTGATTATAGTAATTGTGTTGTTAAAAAAATGATATATGTGCTTTTGTTTGCTATCTTATTATACCCTATTTAAAGAAAAATATGGAAATAAAAATGCAACCAGAACCAAAATAATCGAAACTAAATCAACTTCATATTATATCCAGATCCGAACGAATTACCAAACAGTTCAAACACTCTAACCAAACACAACTTTATACATAACCAAACGTTTTGACAATTTTAAACGGCAAAATCCAAAACCACAACTAAAACTGAAATAAAAAAAGTCAATATAAAAAAATCAGAACTACACTGAAAACCGAATGTCAATAATACAACATATTAATCAACAAACATTAATTTTAATAAAATTGTCAAAAAAAAAATCGCTCACGCTTTCAAAGCACAGGTCACTATCTAGTAGACTATTAAATAACATATTTTACACATAGCCGGTGTAGAGTTCGCCCTAATCATGTGACATAATACAGCATGAACTAGTTGTCACTCGTATGTATGTCAGACTGAGGATGAACTACTACTAGATTTGTCGTCTCTTGTATGTGACTGTTGTCCAATCGTCACATCATATGTCGCTTAACATTTTCTCTCAAATACAATCAAAGTTCGAACACTTTAAAACTCTTATAGCAATTAACAACCATACATATTTTCCAAACAACATCCAATCTCTTTCCCAAATACTAACATAACACACGCACACAGTTCCAGCTTATAAACCAAAACAGATTTCGATTAGAGAGCCACTCGGAAGTCGGAATAATGATATGCCAGATGAAACATAAACTATCTGTTTATAATCAACCGTTGATAAACATGTTGTAAAGGGACACACTGAACAAATTGGTACAAATAAGACTGATTTTTTTTTGTTTTGAACAACGACAAATAAGACTGGTGGTTATTAGAACAATCTTGAGAGCTACTAAAGATCTGTTTGCTGATATTAATGCAGAATTACCTCCGGCTGATGATTCTGTGAATATTTGACTCAAAATCTTCCGTAGGTAAGAAAGTCTTAAGTCTTAGGTTTCTCTGGCTCTGTAACCACGTGAAGAGAGTTCTTAGTCTCAGACGATGGCTGATCTGTTGGCTGACAAGCGTATGGTGAGTGGTTGGAAGAAGACATCGAGGGACCTGACGAACTCCATGAAGCAGATGAGGCTAGTAAGGAAGCTGCATCAACCATAAACGGAGCAAGTGTGCCGATCCCCACAGTATATGGTGAGAAATCTGGCAAAGGCAGGTTGTTGTTTAGGTACAAGACCACTTGTTCCATCGTAGGTCTAGACTCTGGCACGATATTTGAACATAGCAAACCCAGTTTCATAACCATCTCGACTTCCTCCGGTGAGAACTCATCTCCCAGTCTCGGGTCAGTGGCATCAAGCAAAGCGTCCTTTTTCCAGCACTCACAAACCCATTTGATCATATGACGTCTCTCAGGTTGCAACTGCGCTTCAACGGGTCTTCTACCACATGCTACTTCAAGCATGAAAACACCAAAAGCATAAACATCAGTTCCAGTTGAAGCTCCCATTGTCACTAGCTCAGGTGCCATGTACCCTACTGTTCCAACAGCGGCTGTTGTGGCTGCGTTGCCTCCGTGTTCATGAAACCGGGCCATTCCAAAATCTCCTAACCTACCATTGAACTCGGCGTCTAACATAACGTTGGAAGCTTTAACATCTCGGTGCAGAACAACGCGGTCAGCACCTGTATGAAGGTACCACAGAGCAGATGCTATTCCTTTAACAACCACAAGTCTTTGTGACCAAGAAAGAACTGATTTGGCATCATCAAACAAATGCTCGTCAAGACTACCGTTAGGCATGTACTCCGAGACAAGAAGAAGCTCATGCTTTCTCCTGCAATACCCGAAAAGTGGAACAAGATTCCTGTGCTTCAGATATCTCATGCTCACAACTTCAGCCAGAAATTGCTTCAAACTTTCATCACCATTATGGGACACTCTCTTCACTGCTATTTCTCTGCCTTGCGGAAGAGTTCCTCTATAGACTTCACCAAAGCCTCCTTTTCCGAGGAACTCATCTTTACTGAAACCCTTTGTTCCTTTGTACAAGGACTTGTAAGAGAACCGATGTGCATCAAACTCCTTCTCCCATGTTTCAGAAACTTCAGAACACTTCTTCCTCCCATGGACATAAACTCCTGCAAGAAAAGCCAAAACCGCAATAGCCACACAAACAACAAGGACAATAATCCATGTAGCCAGATTCTTATGCGGAGCTTTGGGATGAGGAACTTTAGGAAGTTTTGAGATGTCAAGACCATGCAGTGATCCTCTGCCTGTGCTAAAACTCCACCAAAGAATATAGTGATCACACACCTTGCTCCCTGTTGCTGCGGAGAAGCCAACAAACAGTTTGGATCTATTCCAAAATATTTCTGAAAGGCTGATGTGTTGTGACAAAAGAGGCCGACTTGGCTTCTTGACTTCAAGTGGAGCGATCGAGACATTGAGCATACTGCCTTCATAATCCACCCAGACTTGTACAGGCTTTCCAGTCAAGAGGTTCATGCTTTCGTTTTTCCCTTTTGTGTCTGAATAGTAAGATGCTGAAGCTACTCCTACAGATATTGGACTGTTCACATCAATCCCCACGTGATTGCTTTTGAGATCATTGAACTCTCGGTTATAAATAGTGTCAAGCTCAATAGCAAGAACAGGAAACCCACTTGTTGTTGCGTTAAAAGCCCCCAAGAATCTTTTATCTTGTGCGTGCGAGAAATCCATAGAAGAAGATATTAAAAAGGCAAGACCATGGCCGCCTTCTTTACCTGGCTTAGGCACCAGAGCACACACGAAATGTGTTGAGAAGGAACTGAACTGAATTGGATTCTTGTAGAATGCCCGGCCTATTTGATGATCTGAATCGTTTGTCAGCTGCAATATTCCATGGGGAAGTACTTTCGCAGAAGCATCTAGATAAAGATCTTCTTGGGAGCTAAAACTTTCATAGACAAACCTTGTCTCTTGTTGACTTGATAGAGAAACCAGATGAAGAGAAGAGAAAAGGAAGATATGAAGCAGCCAACGAGCCATTGCAGATGATGAATCAGAGAGCGTGGATCTGATGTGAAGATCTTCTCTCAACACCAAGCGACGCATTTCAAAAACCTCGCAAGCTGGAGAAAAGGTGAACAAGAAAAAGATGTGAGCTTCTGTTTCAGTGATCTAAGCCTGTCAATATTGTTTTCTTATAAAACTGGACTCCACTTAACACGTTAATATTAAATAAAGTATAACGTGGTACATACGGGGTAGCAAACATAATTAAACTAATCAAACCATGAAACGTGAGAGAAACGGTAGTTAGGTCCTACGTTGTTTACCTAACCCATTACGATTATTTAATTAAGCTCTACAGGGTGCAGGAGAACACGTTTACACATGAAAAATAAATCAAATAACTATAGCATAATACACTCTTGTGCTACTCAGAAACCGCAAGTGAGGGCGGGAATTGCTCAGACCGCCTTCTTTCATTTGTTGGTTATGTCTCTGCAGTAGGTTGAAACTAAGAAAACATAAAGTCCCTAAATGTACAATTTATAAACTTAATTACATTTATAAACTTAATTACAAGCTACCAGCTTTACCTTGGGGATGGTATGGTATCTTAGAGAAAATTCATTAATGTAAATGAGAATCAGATGAGAGGTTGGTGGTCGAATACTTGCTCTAACGAAGGAAGAATCCAACAATCAGCAGGGGATAGGAAATGCAACACTACAAGAAATATGTGTTTTGATAGCAGTAGAGTATATCAATTTTTGTCTTTCTGTTATGGTTGACATACCCTTTAGTTTTAGATAACGTTTGTATATTTGAAAACGCTATGATAGAGTGGTGTATATAAAAACGCTATGATATCGTATTTTTAATAGCACATAATTAAAAACGCTATATTTGCATTTTTGAATCCCTACACCCTAAACGAGGTTTCAACCCTAAATTCTAAACACGAACTTTAAACTCTAATATTCTAACGTCAAATCTTAAATTAACCTAAAATATTAAATATTAACTCAAAGTTATATATTTTCATAAATAAATCTCAAATCTCTAAACCCTAAACCCTATACTCGACCTCTATTTTAAACTCATAACTTTAAATCTAACCCTAAATAAAAAAGTTTCAAACTTAAATCTAATTCTTAAAATAAATTCAAATTTATTTTCAAATCTTAACTTAAAATCTTAAATCAATACCCTCAAACCTTTAACCCTCAAACCCTATATATATCATACCTTAAATTAATCACATACCTTAAACTCTAACTAAAAATCTTAAAACTATAATACTTTTTATTATTTAACTTCAAATCTTAAAATGCTTATAAAAGTGAAATCTATTCATTTTGTTAATCTTAATTGTTTTAACTGAATTTGTTAATCTTAATTTTATTTGACTTAAATTGCTTATAAAAGTGAAATCTAATCATTTTGTAATTTTATATCATTAGCTTTATAATATAAATGAATAACTTAATTTTATATATAAAATACTCAAAATATATAATTAAAACTACAGAAAAATAAATATTAATTTTAAAAAAAAATAGAAACACTTCTTGTAAGAATACCAAGCCATTGATTAACATTAAATCAAAGGCCACAAATCAATCTTTTAGTTTTTTTATTCTCTCTTCTCATTGGTTAATAGATCAATCCTTTAGCTTTCTTATCTCTCTTCTCATTGGTTAACAGATCAATCCTTTAGCTTTCTTATCTCTCCCTCGTAGATCTCATCTCTTTTTCTGGTCATCTCTTTCATTCTTCTTCCTTTACAGGTTCACCATCAGACTTAACAATATTCTCAAACGAATCCGATAACCCAACTCCCCCCTCAGACCCAGCCAAACCTCTCCCTTTCCAACCATTAGCGTCAGGATCGAGACCCAGTCACCAGATCTACTCCTCCTGCGTTACGATTGGTGGGAGACGTAGCTGTCGCCGTCGGCGTTGTTCTTACACGGAGCTTCGATGTCGACCGTACAAGCATCTTTGTCACAAATCTGGATTAGAGACAAGCTCAAATAGTGACGAACCGGAATGGAAGTGCGCCAGAGGTGAAGGATGAGACAGCGGATGCTGAGGCGGAAGCACGACTAACAGAGGCAGAGGCGGAGGCGCGAGTAACAGAGGCAGAGGCGGAGGCGTGACGAAAACTGATGCAGAGGCAGAGGTCATGGAAGAACACGACATTTGTTATTAGGTTTTCTTATTAGGTTTAGTTTATTAATTTTGGTTTTGTTATTAGGTTTAGTTTATTAAAATTGTAAATCATATTTTTGTAACCCAGTTTAATTATAAATAAATTTAAATAATAAACAAAATTTTAATATATAAATCAGTTTAAAGTTTTAATTATGTTTTTCTGTTTTAAAATAATAGCTAAAATAAAATAATAAATAAATTTTAAAATAAATAATTTTAGTGTAAATAATAGCAAAATTAAAATGCTATTAAAAAAATATTTAATTGCATACAATAAAACGCTATAATGTATAATAATAAGATAGCAGTGTGAAAAACCGCTATCTAATGTGTCTGACCTATTATGACGGGCGATGATACAACGCTTCATAAACCGCTATCGTATCGTTAGATAGCGTTTTTCGTCCGCTAAGAAAAGCGTTTTTTTCTTGTAGTGCAACTTCAAGATTCCTTCACGGAGACTCTCAGTTCTGGCACATGATTTGTGCAAAGCAAAACCTCAGCTGAGAATTCTACGCTCAACACTCAGGTCCACCGACAGGCATCCACACATGTCTCTTTTCAAAGGTTACTTCAAGCACAAAGGCATACATGTATGGATGCCTGTCGGTGGACCTTTGAAAATGCTTGTCGGTGGT
>NC_027756.1:43238882-43239700 GCF_000695525.1 Brassica oleracea var. oleracea | reverse complement strand
GATCATATCTTCTCACGGATTGCAGCAGCATCAACATCCAAAGAGGCGTGGGATGCATTGAAGGAAGAGTATGAAGGCTCTTCTCAAGTTCGTTTGATTAAGCTTCAAACGTTGCGAAGGGAGTACGAGAATCTGAAGATGTATGAGAATGAAGACATCAAGGTCTTCACGGATAAGATAGTTGAATTGGCAAATCAATTAACTTATCATGGTGAACAGAAGTCGGATGTTCAACTCATACAAAAGATACTCATCTCTCTCCCAGCCAAGTTCGATAGCATAGTCAGTGTGTTGGAGCAAACAAGCGATTTGACTTCAACAAAGATGACAGAGTTGATCGGGATTTTGAAGGCTCATGAAGCAAGGCTGGCTGCAAGAGAAGAAAGCACCAATGAAGGAGAATTTGATGCTCGTGTTAAGCACGGAAATTCTGGTGTTACATCAGACAACTCAAAACGCCGAGGAAGCAAGAAGTGGTGTGGTTACTGCAAGAAGAACAATCATACCGAGAGCGAGTGTCTGAAGAAACAGAAGAAGGAAGATCCAAAGAAGGATCATCGAAGTAACAAGGAGTGTTATAATTGTGGCAAGTTAGGCCACTTTGCAAATCAGTGCTACTCAAAGAAGAAAGAGAAGGCACATGTGAGTCTCGAAGAAGACTCGAATGAAGATCACATGTTGTTCAGTGCGAGCGAAGCAGCAACAATAGTGATGGAAGATGTTTGGTTAGTAGACAGTGGAGCAACTAATCATATGACAAAGGAGGAGAATTACTTCTCAAGGCTTGATAGGAGCATCAAGGGTCCAATAAAGATTGG
>NC_027756.1:43238652-43238821 GCF_000695525.1 Brassica oleracea var. oleracea | reverse complement strand
GAGGACCATCAGAAATGTGTTCTTGGTTCCGGGTTTGGCAAAAAATTTGTTGAGTGTTCCACAAATTGTTTCAATCGGATACCGGGTGAGTTTCCAAGAGAAGAGATGCATCATAGATGATGCAAAAGGAAGGAGGATAATGGATATCCCAATGACTCACAAAAGATAT
>NC_027756.1:43238310-43238588 GCF_000695525.1 Brassica oleracea var. oleracea | reverse complement strand
CATGTAGGCGACAAAAGGTTGCAACAAATGCAAGACAAAGACTTGGTAAAGGGATTACCAAAGTTTAAAGTCAAGAAGGAAGCATGTGAGGCGTGTAGACTTGGAAAGCAATCACGCAAAAGCTTCCCAAAGAAATCTCAAACTAAGACAAGAAAAAAGCTTGAGATTGTACATACTGATGTATGTGGGCCGATACAGCATCAATCCGTTGATGGAAGCCGATACTTTTTGCTATTCTTGGATGATCATACTCACATGTGTTGGGTATACTTCATGAA
>NC_027756.1:43236540-43238262 GCF_000695525.1 Brassica oleracea var. oleracea | reverse complement strand
TTCAAAGCAATGGTAGAGACATTCTCACTGTTCAAGAAGTTCAAAGCAATGGTGGAGAAGCAATCGGATTGTACCATCAAGACACTGAGATCAGATGGAGGTGGTGAGTTCACTTCACGAGAATTCAACCGGTTCTGTGAAGAAGAAGGAATCAATAGGCAAGTCACCTTGCCTTATTCACCACAACAAAATGGTGCAGCAGAGCGCATGAATAGGACCTTGGTGGAGATGGCTAGATCGATATTGGCAGAGCAAGACTTACCGCTCAAGTTATGGGCAGAAGCGGTATACACTGCCTCATACCTTCAAAACCGTCTTCCATCAAAGGCGATAGAGGAAGATGTCACTCCTATAGAGAAGTGGTGTGGACACAAGCCAGATGTGTCACACGTGAGAATGTTTGGTAGCATATGCTACATACATGTCCCAGATCAAAAAAGGAGGAAGTTAGACGTCAAGGCAAAGCGTGGAGTCTTTGTTGGATATAGTAACCAATCCAAAGGCTATAGAGTTCTCATCTTGGAGAATGAGAAGATTGAAGTATCAAGAGATGTCGAGTTTGAAGAAAGCAAGAAGTGGGATTGGAAAAGGCAAGAAGAAGTAAGGAAGACATTGAAGTTGTCTAGAAAAGACTCTCACTCGCCTGAGGAACAAACCGAAGTTACATCCAGTCCTGAGGAACAAACCGAAGGTACATCCAGCACTGAGGAACAATTTGGAGGTATTTTCAGTCCTGTTCTCTTTCAAAATGATGATCATGATACTAATAGTGGAGATGAAGAAGCTTCTGAGGCACCAAGGAAGTTCAGGTCCATGGTTGATATCATGGAAAGGGCACCGAGAGTAGAGCTTGATGAAGCGGCTCAAGCTATAGAAGCTTGTCTTCATGCAAATGAAGAACCATACACTTATGATGAAGCGTGTGGTACCAAGGAATGGAGAGAAGCGATGAATGAGGAGATAGCCATGATTGAGAAGAACAAGACGTGGGAACTAGTGGACAAGCCAAATAAGAAGAATGTGATAAGTGTGAAGTGGATCTACAAGATCAAGACCGATGCAAACGGGAATCACATCAAGTACAAGGCACAGCTAGTTGCAAGAGGGTTCTCTCAAGAGTATGGTGTTGACTACCTTGAGACGTTTTCTCCTGTCTCAAGACATGATACAATACGAGCCATACTTGCCTATGTGGCTCAGATGAAGTGGCGATTGTACCAGATGGATGTGAAGTCAACCTTTCTCAATGGCGACCTCAAGGAAGAAGTGTATGTCACACAACCACCTGGGTATGTGACACACGGGAAGGAACACAAGGTATTAAGGCTACACAAAGCTTTATATGGTTTAAAGCAAGCCCCAAGGGTATGGTATGGAAGGATAGATTCATACTTTCTTCAAAACGGTTTCAAGAGAAGTATGAATGATGCGGCTTTATACATCATGAAGCAAGGAGGAGATGTGTTGATCGTGAGTCTATATGTGGATGATATAATCATCACAGGAAGCAACATTCAGAGCATCAACACATTCAAGGAGAACATGAAGAAAGAATTCGAGATGGTGGATCTTGGATTGTTGAACTACTTTCTTGGAATGGAAGTAATTCAAGACGATGGAGGCATATTTCTTTCACAAGAAAAGTATGCAAACAAACTTGTAGACAAGTTTGGGATGCGAGACAGCAAGAGCGTAAGCAACCCACTTACACCACAAGGAAAA
>NC_027756.1:43232949-43236367 GCF_000695525.1 Brassica oleracea var. oleracea | reverse complement strand
GCTGAAGCGGAGTACATAGCCGTGTGTGCAACAGCAAATCAAGCTGTGTGGTTACAAAGACTATTTGAAGACTTTGGTCAGAAGTTTGAAGGAGGCATTCCGATCTTATGTGACAACAAATCAGCAATAGCAATTGGGAAGAATCCGGTGCAACACAGAAGGACAAAGCACATAGAGATCAAGTACCATTTCGTGAGGGAAGCTGAGCAGAAAGGAATCATTGAACTGAAGTATTGCAAAGGGGATGATCAACTCGTAGACATTCTCACAAAGGCATTGGGCGGTTCAAGGTTTGAAGATTTAAGGAAGCAGCTTGGAGTCAAGTCGAGATATGATTAAGGAGGAGTGTTAAACTATAATCTAATCTCTCCTTGATACATTTACATAAGTTAGTTATTTATGTTATTACACAAACAGTTGTAACTCTTCATGATAAGAGGTGTGTTTCTTAGCCTAATGATTCGATCTCTATTTAAAGATCAATCATTTGATGTAACATCAACACAAGAATCTCAATAATAAAAAGTATTTCAGATAAGTTACATCATTTTCGGAACTATCTGAAGTAAGCCTGTAACATCTATCTTATTCTTTCTCTCGAACTCGTGTGTAACACACAGTGGTCGTTGTGTAACACAAGCGGTTGGTAAAAGATTAACAAGTTATAGTCACACTTGAGAGGCTCCCTAGTTTTGGATGTATCAGAAACGTGTCGTATGATGCTCTCCCAATATCTATCTCCAACACACCACACCTCTTTATGATGAGCTTACGGAGTTGCATCATTGTTTTTGGCAAAACCAGACATGCTTCGTAACTCTGAAGATCTCTAATACACACCTCTTCAATCCAATATGCCAACTCAGGAGCGCTAAGCAATTGCTTCAAAGCTGAACTGGAGGATATGTCTATGTTTAACCTTTCTAGTCGTTCGAAGCGTTGCAGCTCCTCTATCGTGCTAGCATCGAGCGAAACGTTTGAATCTAGTAGTGCCAATACCCCCAGACTTGATGCATTTGATAACCCATAAATGCTCTTGAGTCTCTTGGTCGTTTCCAAGTTGAGATGTTCTAGACGTTTCAACTTTCCTAAACCATCTGGCAGTCGCTCTATCTTTGTCCGTGACAAGTTGAGATATCGCAAAGCGAACAAACGTGATATCTGTTCCTGCAATTCCTCTAGCTCAGTGAAAGACATATTCAAAACAACTAGCATTGGCATATACTAAAGAACTCACCAGAGATACGCACCAAGTTGCTGTTTTGTTGGAGAAAGAGAGTCGTAAGTTGATGACAATCGTGACCGCCAGATATCTCTTCAATCTCATTATTCATCAGCGACATCTTTCTCACTCCGGTCCAGTCTTGAACAGGTACCATATCACGTAACCCAACACCGGCTTCCACAACCCATCTTTCTCTGTTCTTCCCAAGATCAGAAGCCACCCACAAAGCCATTTTACGAACCACGTCGTGCATTTGAACAAACTTGGTACTGTCATCACTCTCCATCAGTAAACCAGCAAGAACAAGTGTATCGATATTTTCATAACCTCGATTCTTGGCTATATAACGACTTTCGACTTCCCAATACTCTATCAAACTATCTTTACTCAACATAGAACCTGCAGGGAATAGAGCACAGTACTGGAAGCATGACTTCAACTTTCCATCTTTCAAACTGTCATAGCTATACTTGAGAATCAAGAGAATTTCATCTTCCTTTTCTGCAAACTCTATGCGAGGTGAAGAATTCAGGACGTGCAGTGCATCATTCCATTCTCGCACCTTCTTCTTGCAAGACATGGGTCTCGCCAAGAACATTCAGCGCCAGTGGTAGACCATGACATCTTCCATAAACTTCTCTTGCCGTCTCCTGAATTTTCGAGCAGCTTGCGTGTCCTCCAACTTTCATCTGAAACAAGTCCCAAGCACCATTCTCAGCAAGGCACTGGACTTAAATCGGGTCAGCAACCCCCATCTGCACACAGACCTCTCGAGAGCGGGTGGTGAATGCTATTTTGCTTTTGTTTTCGTTTGTTGGTGATGGGACTCCTACCTTCGTTAAGTCCACTTTCGTCCACACATCATCCAGTAACAACGCAAATCTCCTGTCCTTCATGAAGTTGTGTATATCATTGGCCTTCTGGCTTTCCTCTTTTTGGTTCCACTCCTCCCCATGAAAGCCTAGCTTCTTACCAATTTCTTCTTGAATCTTCTTGACATGCAGATGTTGAGACACAACAACCCAAATCACAAACTCAAATCTGGCAGTGATCTTGTTGCTGATCTCTCGGAGAATAGTTGATTTGCCTACGCCACCAACTCCGTACAGACATATACTCCCGGTTTCACCACTCACGAGGAGGCTCAAAGTCCTCTTGAGAATTGTTTCCTGGCCAACAATATCCAGTCTGGATCTGGAGAGCCTCTTCTCCTTTGTAGACGTTTCAGTAGCCGGCTCAGCCACAACTTCAAAAACTCTTTTAGAGTTGAGGTCATTAACCTTTTTCAACACTAAAGACACCCTTTTCCCATAACTAGGCCTCGGCATAAAATCCGGAACCCGAAATCCAAACCGAACCCGAACCGAAAAACCCGACCCGTTATCCGACCCGAAACGTAAAAATACCCCGACGGGTCTTGTAGGATGGTATAAAAAATATCCGAACCCGAAGTGTTATTAACCGAAACCAAACGGGTAACCCGAAAAATCTGAAATTAATAGTCAATATAAATATTTTGAAATATATATAAGTATTCCAATTATTAAATTCAATATTTGTGGTAATATTATATATAATAATAAATATTAAAATTTTAATAAATGCTTTAAGTACACAATTAGTTATAAATAAATATTTTATAATTTGCTCATTGAAAAAAAAAGTCTACTCTCTATAAGGCACACTACAAGAAAACAGCGGTATTCTGACGGACATTCCGACGAAAAATGAAATCCTCGGAATATACCGAGGAATTTCCGAGGAAATTCCGAGGAAACACAAAATTGGGATTCCTCGGAATTTCCTCGGAATATACCGACGGAATTCCGAGGAAACCTCAGTCCGTCGGAATATTCCGAGGAAATTCCGAGGAACAATGTGTTCCTCGGAAAAAACCGATGAATTCCGAGGAAATATTTTACAAAATTCCGAGGAAATTCCGACGAACTAGCCTTTTCCGTCGGAATTTCCTCGGTATGTCGGCAGGATTTAATCTATATAAACAAGCACTCCTCTTCCTCTTCATTCACTCCATATCTTCATCCTCCCTCTTACTCTATTTACACACGAATTTGATTCATAAAAAATATGTCTTCTTCAAATTATTTCCGTTCTTGGATCGATCGACCTCATTTGGATCCGAACACGAGATTGCTTACGGAAGAATACCAACGAGGTATAACCGAATTCATG
>NC_027756.1:43214397-43232217 GCF_000695525.1 Brassica oleracea var. oleracea | reverse complement strand
AACAACTATGGGCTCAAGGTGCTGAAACATACGATGTTTCGTGTAAAGAAAACTTTCAAATGCGGGCAGTACTAATGTGGACAATAAGTGATTTTCCAGCATATGGTATGTTGTCTGGATGGACAACGCATGGAAGGCTATCATGTCCATATTGTCAAGATAACACTGATGCTTTCCAACTAAAACACGGAAGGAAAACGTGTTGGTTTGACAATCTTACGGCCCGGTCCATCTTTGTAATCGATCGATTTGTTTTTGTTCTCCCTCGGTATATTCCGAGGACATTTCCGACAAACTAGTGATCCTCGGAATTTCCTCGGAAATTTATTTCCTCGGAATTCTGACGGAAAATTCCGAGGGATTTCCGAGGAAAAAATAAATTCCGAGGAATTATTTCCGACGACGTGTTTCGTCGGTATGTCGTCGGAATAACGATATTCCGACGAAATTCCGACGATTTTTTCCCTCAGAATCCTTGATGTTTTCTTGTAGCGCAATACATATTGTTTACAAATGATGTTTGTTTTCATGATTTAACATTTTATTGTTATTTTATCAATTTTATATGTGATAGATTAATTTTTATTTAATTTAGATGTTTTTCTTTATGTTTTACTTCAAAAATTTTGTTTTTTACTTTGGTTATATCCGAACCGAACCGATATAACCCGAATCCGTACCATATATGATTACTTTATGGGTTTTATGATGCAATATAATTTTTAACCAAACCCGAAGTGTTATTATCTGAACCCGGCCCGTACTAATAAAATTTTAGTATGCGACCTAGAAGCGTAAACCCGAAAATCCAAAAAACCCGAAAATCCAAAAAACCCGACCCGAATGCCAACGGGTACCCGAACGCCCAGGCCTACCCATAACCGTAGTTTGATCTTGACTTCTTTGAACATAACCTTTGAAGTTCAGTAGTTCTATTGCTAAGCAGATAACTGACTTTTCTACTGACGTTATCAACATTTTTAAGCCATACGTTGGCTTCTGCAAGCCGTTGCATACTTTTGGCTTCCTCTTCCCTCTCGACCCTTCTTAACACATCAGTTTGTCTTGCCTTGAGCTCTTCCCTGTCACTCTGCATAGCTGCGAGATTCTCCTCAAGACTATTAATGTAACTCGCTTTGAAGCATGAAAGGTGGGAAACATCTTTCAGTACTTGATCACCAGACAAGGTAACAGAGAAAAAACCTCCCATTTTTGATCAGACGAGAAAGAGCGAACCGAAAAAATGATATAATGTGAGAAAGAGAGTTCCAAAACAAGAAACTTGAAGATGGTTTCACCTGCACACACCGTTTTTTTTTTTTGTCATATGGTAGATTAAGATTAGATCAAACATTCGGTTACACACATACAATAAAGACATTGTCTGAAGCCAAGAGCCGGCGAGGTAATATATACCTCCCAAAGCCAACAGATGAACAAAACACAAACCCCCAAAGCTAACAACAACAAAGAAAAAGAAAGATGTCGAGATGCAGGATAATAGAACAGAACAACGGGAGAGGAGGCTTCAACCTTGTACCCAAAGACGAGGTTACCTAGCGAGAACTCATCAACAATAACCTCAAGATAAGAAGAGCAGCGAGATAACCTGGAAGCACACGAACATCACCAAAACATAAACTGGGTCGAGAGAGGTTTGAATCCTTAACCGTCGCTATAAACATCCTTCAATCCCAACTAAGACTTGCCATTGGACTTTGAGTAGGTTCTCTAAGCGCTTCATACGCACCAACACCCCACGGCGAAGCCTATAAAAGCTTCCCGAACACACGTCTTATTCACACAGCTGGTAACTGGATGAAAACCACTCCAACACCAGGACTATTACTAATAGAACGGCAGAAATCGACCAGCAAAGAAGCATTAACTCCAAAACACAGGTATTTCCATCCTATCCTCACAAAACTAGAATTGAGCTCACAACAAGGCTCTGACCAATAAAGATGAACAACCACCAGAGATAACTCCATAGAAAGGGGAGACACTCCCAAGCCTAGGTAAGTCGCCAACCCCCAACCGCATCTAAAGCTCACAAACCCCTCCACAAAGACCAATGCTGCTTGTCACAGAGAAGAAACAGAGGATAGAGCATGTTTCCAAATCATCCACGCCGACATCGAAACAAACAGAACCCAGATCTACAAAGAGAAAAACGAGATCTGACACATATACATCTTAAAAGCCGACTCCCTTACCCTTCAAACCGAAGACGTCTCGTCGATGCTCCAACAAGGAGCCCCAGACCGCCGAATCTAGCTCTCCCGGAGCAGATCTAGAATCCAACGCCGAACAGACCCCAACCAGAGGCACCATACATATTGACGCCATCAACTAAGAGGAGGAGGAGAGCAAAAATAAAAGGAGAAGAGAGAAGAGAAGCAGTCAGCGGCGACCAGAAAGGCCGAACACCAGTGCTCGATGTTTCTTCTTCAAGATCGCTCTTTTTTTCTTTACGGCGGCTCACGCTTTTCTTGCGAGTATGATCCTATTATAATTTTCTTTAGATGTGAGAAATTAACAAAAAGTCGAATTTATTTTTTAACTAGGTGTTTTGCCCACGATACGGGCTTAAACATTTCTATAATTTTTGAAAAGTTCTTTGTACACTATATTCATTATACTAAAATAAATCTTAAAATAACTTAATATTATAGTTTTAATTATATAATTAAAAATTTTATTTGATTAATATTTAATTATATAATTTATGTTTTTAACTTTTTACTAAAATACTTTTTCAGATAAAAATACAATATATATATATATATATAGAAAATATATATTTTTTAATTATATTTTTAGATTTTGGATAATTCAATATTCTATTTTTAATTATATAATTAAGAATTTTATTTGATTAATATTTAGTTATATAATTCATGTTTTAAACTTTTTACTAAAAGACTTTTTCAGATAACAATACAATATATATAGAGAAATTATCTCGATTTTGGATAATTCAATATTCTATTTTTAATTATATAATTAAGAATTTTATTTGATTAATATTTAGTTATATAATTCATGTTTTTAACTTTTTACTAAAAGACTTTTCCAGATAACAATACAATATATATACATGTGAGAGCTCAATTCCAAAAATTTACTTCCAAATATTAGTATAGATTTGCACACAACGTTTAAATTAGCAAAAAAGTCGTTTATTCTAGTCTTTTTAAAATATTTTTTTGTCTGACTGAAAACTGAGGTCTTGTATTGTATAATAATCAATAAGTAATAAATCCGGTTATTAATTTTTTTTTATAGTCAAGCTGACCTAAAACAAACCAATTAAGGTCTACTTAAAATATTAGACAAATTATAAATTCAGTAAAATATTATTCTCTTGAAGAATTGCATCAACACGGATTAGGAAGTCACAAGGAAGATCAAGAATCAACGACTAAAGCCGTAAGAGTGACCAACAAGCTCTCCTAAAGCAACTTATCTGCGAAACTATACAGTGTAAACCACTTCAACGACAAGACTTCAGTTCAGTTTTCAATCAATCAAAATGATTTGTCTTAATTCAACATCGGAGAGAAATGAGTTCCCCTGTATGCATTTAATATGTTCTCCGTGTGCCAACATATATGTATGTATACCTGTTTGTTTTGATTTAATATCCCTTGAGTTAGAGGCTAGAGGAGCATGGCTAGGCATTCCGTAGCTACAGCAAGCTCAGTTTGTAGTTTTGCCATAAGCTCTTGCGAAAGAAAACATAACAAGTGTAATCATTAGCCTTTTCAAGCCATAACGGTCCTGGTTCCACGAGTTGTCGCCGAGATTTTGAGAGCAACAAGATCCGTAATGGAAGCATTTATTATAATTTATAAACCCTAGACTGACAAACCAGACACGAATCCAGAAACCGTAGTCAGGACCGGTCCTGGGCAAAGCCTAACGAAACATTGGCCTCAGGTCTCCAAAAATTTTGGAAAAAATTACATAGAAAAAAGCCCAAAAATTTTTTTTTTAGGCCCCCAAATTTACCAAAAAAAATTTTTAGCTGAAATTTTTTTAAAACCGCCTACAGCCCCATAAATCTCAGGGCCGGCCCTGACCGTAGTAACAGAGACATAAATACCATCACAATCCGTCGTCAAGTAAAGATTGTTTTTTTTTTGTGGCGGGTAATATTATAGCCGTTTCCTTTAAACGATTAGCCTATTGATGTGTTTTGATCTGAAGATACAAATTTTGCCACGTTGCTGGGAAATTTTCACTGCTATCATTTGCTCGTGTCTCATATAACCGACTATATATTACTTAACAACGGTTTTTATTTGTCATAATTGATTTCATATAATATTTGTATGAGCAATTCTATGAGGGACTTTTTACTTTGTTTATTGCATCATTCGTTGCAGATATACGTGTAAGTTAACCAATGAATTTTCTTTCACAAAATAAAATTTAAATAATAGTATTAGAACGTACGTACAAAACATTTTAAGTAAAAAAAACTAAATTAGCTAGTGCATACTATATTTTTAAAAATGAATCTTTTCGTGTCAAATCTTGTATTCCTGTCAAAACGAGAGTCAAAACCGCAAAAAAAAAAAATATTAAAATGTTTTGAATATCGAAAACCCCCTGTAGTAGATTTGTATTGTAGTATGTTTGCTTTGTACTTTCAATGACTCATTATAAATTTGTAATTTTATATTTCTTATACGGTGTTTAATGGTATCGTTAATGAGCTGAGTCCTAATGGACATGGTTACTATTTATCCACAAACAAAAATTGTCCATATATACGAACATAAAGACGCGAACAGGCCAATTGACAGCTATAAAACTAAGTATCCCAATCCCCAGCGAATCTGGAGAAAAATCCGGCAACGGAACCAATTCTTCAAGATACTGGACAACTTGTTCCAAGTTTGGTCTCGCTTCCGGCACATTATCTACAGACCGAGACGAAAGAAGATTCTCCACTCAGTTTGTGATCACGAGTTTTGAGTATAGCTTTCTTTCTCCAACACTCACTATTTATGGGACACTCTCTTCACTGCTATTTCTCTGCCTTGAGGAAGATTTCATCTTAAATATAGATTTCACCAAAACCTCCTTTCCTGACGGCCTAGGTGCCTTCTGAATACTTACTGTTGAAACGAGACAGTCTGAAAGAGATAATTCTTATTCACGGAACTTTTCTGAATAATACTTTGATCTTCTCTGATGATTAGAATTAAAACATAATACAATAATTTTTAGAAAGAGAAACGTAACTGCACTCGTATTAGATTTAGCTCACATACTGATTATTTGATATTATTATAAATAGAAATTAACCCTCAAAACTGATTAAACCATAATACATGCAACATATTCTCATTCATTGTCATATATGCTCATGTTTGAATCACATTTCAACACTTATACAGGACTGTTCACATCAATCCCCACGTGATTGTTATCAATGTCACTGAACTCCGGGTTCCATATAGTGTCAAGCTCAACAGCAAGAACGTGAGAAGAGGGAGATACAATTGTTGATGTGTTGAAAACTCCCAAGTATCTGTTTGGCTGCGCATGAGAAAAATCCATAGAATGAGATACCACGAAGGCAATACCGTGGCCACCTTCATATCCTGGACGAGGCACCAGAGCGCAAACAAAGTGTGTTGAGAAAGAGAGTGGTTTAGAGGAACTGAGTCCAATTGATTTCTTGTAGAAAACATGACCAGTTCGATGCTCTGAAGCGCTTGTCAGCTGTAATAATCCACTGGGAAGTACATTTGCAAATTTATCAAGATAAATATTCTCTTGGTCAAGAAAGTTTTCATAGAAAAACCTTTTTTCTTGTTGACTTGATAGAGAGATGAGATGAAGAGGAGATAATCAGGATATGAAGCAGCCAACAAGACATCACTAATGAAGAAGCAGAGAGAGTTTGTGTAACGGCCCTGGCCCGATGATCCTCATCAAATACCATAACCCAATTCTTTTCGTCCCAAAACTCTTATTAAAACTCAAATAGTCTTACATAAATCCGAACTCAACTAAAGACTGAATGTCAAATGAAAACTTAAGGAAAATGTTTAAAAGAAAAGTCTCATAAAAGAAAGCCTCGAGAAAACACTTGCACCATACGAACATCTACTCTCGCTCCCTCTCGGCCATACCTGCAAGAAGAGGGATGAGTACGGAATACTCAGTGAGGGCAGGTTCCAGGAACCCACGATCTCAACTCAGGAAGAGCAAACAATCACAAGTCATGAGCTAATAAGATCTATTGTACAAAACCCAGATGCCCGACCATGAGCTAAAGACTCTACAATGCACGTTTTTATATCCCACCTCTCAACTCTATATGATCCCTTAACTCATACTTATCCTTAACATCATTCACTTATCATTCACATCACGTCTCAACATCTTATCATCACTTTCTTGACCACCCTAACATGCCTACGACTTCATCACTTCACACATACTATCATTTAAACAAGAAGATCAATCACATATCACATCACACATACACACAAGTCCTAGATCTGATTAACAAAGGACTAAGTCCCATTGGTTACTCAACATGAAGCAAGTTCACAACCAAGTCCTCACCTTAGCTTTTTGCAGTAGTAGATCTGGATCTAGATTGGGGAATCGGTCACTTCTTGAGATCTGGTTTAAGAGTAGGATTCACACAAGAGAGAGATGGGTTTAGGATCTGTCATTCCCAATGACTTATAGCTAGAGATCACAGTCTTACCTTATGGTTCAGATCTCAGTTGCTTGCACGAAACCGAATCAAGGAGGCGGCGGCTAGGGGCTCGGTTGCGGCGGCTAGGGCTTCGCGGGTGGCTGGCGGCTGGCTTCCTCGGAGGCGGAGCGGCGGCGGCTAGAGGAAAATGTTGTCTCACTTGTGGCTGAACCCTAGGGGAACTACTCCTTATATAAGAAGTGGGAGGGGTTATGTCTAGGGTTTTTTCTTCTTGGGCCTCCAGCACTTGAGTCTCCTTTTGTGCCGGGTCCGGGATGTTACAATTCTCCCCCACTAGAAAAGGATTCGACCCCGAATTCTGAACCCCATCCCGATTCCGTTCCGCGTTTCCAAATATCCTGGGGTAGTTAGCCTTCAAGTGCGACTCATGTTCCCACACATCCTCGTGGATCTCATCCCTCTCCCAGCGTACGAGCACCATCTTTTCCTTCCGTCCACGGTTATCCACTTCCTTTTCCTCTACAATCTTTACTGGCTTGCTAACCAATGCCAAGTTACGTTGCACATCTGTAGGCGGATGCGGCAGGATCAGCTCGGGCTCTCGTATAACCTTCCGTAGCACGGAGATGTGGAACACGTCATGGAAATCCGATAATTCCAGCGGTAGTACCAGCCGGTACACGACTGTGCCGATCCTCTCCTTTATCACATATGGGCCCATGTACCTGGGTTTCAACTTTTTCAACTTCCGGTTTGGGTCACTCCCTCGGAAGGTCCTCATTTTCAAGTACACTTCTTCCCCTACTGCAAACTCTAGCTTCTTCCGGTGTTTGTCGGCGTAACTCTTCTGGCGGTCGTGTGCTATTTTCAATCTGTCCTTGAGGAGTTCTACTTGCTTGATCGTTTCTTCAACTAGTTCAGGAGTCATATCTCGTTCCTCCCCCACTTCGGTCCAACATAAGGGGGTCCTACAGGGTCGCCCGTACAACGCTTCGTACAGAGACATCTCAATACTCGCATGGTAGCTGTTGTTATAAGAGAACTCCACCAATGGTAGATACTCGCTCCATTTGCCTCCCCATTCCAAGACACTCAAGCTCAACATATCCTCGAGTGTCTGGATGGTCCTCTCGGATTGTCCATCCGTCTGGGGGGGGTAGGCGGTGCTAAGGCGAACCTTTGTTCCCAATGCCCTTTGAAAAGCCTGCCAAAAAGTTGAGGTAAACTTCGGGTCTCGGTCAGATACTATGCTTACAGGTACCCCATGCAACTTCACTAAGGTGCTCAGGCATTCTTGAGCTAAGTCTTCGGTCTTATCAGTAGTTCGTATAGGTAGGGAATGAGCCGTCTTTGTCAGGCGGTCTACTATCACCCATATGGCGTCCTTCTTCCTCGTGGTCCGTGGTAGACCCGTGACGAAATCCATTGTCACCATATCCCATTTCCATTGTGGTAATGGTAGCTCTTGCAGCAGTCCTCCCGGGACTCCGCGCTCCGCCTTAACTAGTTGACAGGTCTGACACCGGGCTATCCACATGGTAACATCTCTCTTCATTCCTTCCCAGTGAAAGTACCGTTTCAGGTCCTGGTACATTTTTGTCCGTCCCGGGTGAATTGCGAATCGTGATTTGATGAGCCTGTGCCAGTAACTCATCCCTTAAGTTCCCTTCATGTGCTACGCACACTCGGCCTTTAAACAGGATAGTACCATTCCCAGCCGTACGGTACCCGTTCACCTCCTTGTCGACCATCCCTTGGAGAGTGGAGTCCGTCTCCTCGGCTTTACTGATTCGACTCAATAGGTCAGCTTGTTCCACGAACTCTAACCCGGTGCCCTCCTCGTTTACTGTCGTCGCACAGAGACGTAGTTTTGTTAGGGCCGTGGTGAGTTCCTGAGTTTCCTTTGCTCCGGAAATATCTGATTTCCTTCGGCTTAAGGCATCTGCCACCAGATTTGCCTTCCCGGGGTGGTAATCGATGACCATGTCGTAATCTGCTAGCAGCTCCATCCACCTGCGTTGCCGTAGATTCAAGTCTCCTTGGGTGAACACGTATTTCAAACTCTGGTGATCCGTGAAAATTTGCACATTTTCTCCGTATAGGTACGATCTCCAGATTTTAAGGGCGAATACCACCGCTGCTAACTCTAGGTCATGTGTTGGGTAGTTAGTCTCGTGTTTCCGCAGCTGTATGGACGCGTAGGCGATCACCCTTCCCTCCTGCATGAGTACGCATCCCACTCCAACCCCGGAGGCGTCGGTGTAGACCACAAATGGCACCCCTGGTTTAGGTAGAACTAGTACTGGGGCTCTAGTCAGCATCTCTTTTAGTTGTTTGAATACCTCCTCACAAGCCTATGTCCATTCAAACCTAACCTCCTTACCCGTAAGGCGGGTGAGTGGTCTGACTGTTGTGGCGAACCCTAAAACGAACTTACGGTAGTATCCTGCCAATCCGAGGAAACTTCAAACTTCGGTAGCGTTACCTGGTGTTGGCCATTTTGTGATTGCGGGGATCTTCTCGGGATCCACCGCTATCCCTGCCTCGGAAATCACATGCCTTAGGAACCCGATCTTACGTTGCCAGAAACTACACTTGATAAGCTTAGCATATAACCCTTGCTCTCTTAACTTGTCCAGCACTATACTCAAATGGTGTTTGTGGTCCTCCCAGCTCTTGGAATAAATTAAGATATCGTCGATGAAGACAATCACGCATTGATCCAGATAATCTCTGAAAATGTCATTCATTAGTCCCATGAAAGCTGCCAGCGCATTCGTCAGTCCAAAGGGCATTACAACGAATTCGTAGTGTCCGTACCGGGTACGGAAAGCCGTCTTCCTAATATCCCCTTCGTGAATAGGAATTTGGTGATAACCCGAAGCAAGGTCGATCTTTGAAAACCATGTGGCCCCCTCCAGCTGATCCATGAGTTCGTCTATACGGGGTAGGGGGTACTTATTTTTAACGGTCACCTTGTTTAATCCCCGGTAGTCGATGCACAGTCGAAGGCTCCCATCCTTCTTCTTGACAAAGAGCACGGGCGCCCCCCAGGGCGAGCTACTCGGGCGTATTAATCCTTTTTCCACTAGTTCTTTCAGTTGTTTCTTAAGTTCGGCCATCTCTGCCGGTGCCAATCGGTAGGGGGCCCTGGAGACCGGGGCAGTTCTGGGTTCCAGCTCAATCATAAAGGCATTATTCCGATGAGGAGGGGGCCCGCGTAGTGGTTCGAACACATCTGCAAACTCTGCTGCTACATGAATACTTCTCAGATCTGGCGCTTCGGTCTCCCCCACCATTTCTATAGGGGCTAGGAAAGCTTCTCCTCCTTTCCGGAGTGCTTCTTCGGCATGGGCCATCGATACCACGGATATCCCGGTCCTAGTTCTCATTCATCTGTACACGATTTGCCTCCCATCAAGCGGAATCCTAACGCCACCTTGGCACACTCTGACTATAGCTATGTGCTGTGCTAGCCAATCCATTCCCAATATCACCTCGTAACGCCCCAGTTCTAGTTCCAGCAAGTCTCCGGGTAAGTTCACTCCTGCGAGGATCACTGGTACCTCCTCATATCTTCCCCTCGTGGCTATTTTCTATGTCCCTGCAGTCTCGACTCCCGTCACCATGGTGTTGAAGTTCCCCTTAAAGTTCCACTCACGTGTAAGTTTAGGGCTTATAAAACTGTGAGTTGTCCTAGTGTCGAAGAGAGTGAAAGCCATCACTCCCCCGACCGCGACAGACCCTACACAACACTAATGCTAAGCTATGCGACTACTAACAGTTCTTTTCATAAAACATAATCGTAGCGTCAAATCAAGGACATACTCGCGATTGGTTCGGCTCCTTCGCGATCCTTGACGGCGTACGCTCTTGGCCTTGCGGCTTGTCCTCTCTTCTGTTGGGGTTACGCTCCTCCCGCATTCTCTCCTTGTAGTGTTGGGCAATCCCACGACAGATGTCCCTCTTGATCGCAGCGGTAACAGCGTCTGCGATGGCCTCGTTTCTCCTTCGGGCATTCCCTCGCCATATGGCCGTGTTCGCCGCAGTTGTAGCATGCTCCCGCCCTGCACTCCCCTACATGGTACCGCCGCATTCTCTCCTTGTAGTGTTGGGCCATCCCACGACAGATGTCCCTCGTGACCGCAGCGGTAACAGCGTCTGCGATGGCCTCGTTTCTCCTTCGGGCATTCCCTCGCCATATGGCCGTGTTCGCCGCAGTTGTAGCATGCTCCCGCCCTGCACTCCCCTACATGGTACCGTCCACACCTTTCGCATGGGGACCTTGCCGGGGCAGGCTCGGCCGCGGGCAGTGCATTCTGGGGCCGTTTGGCACCTCGGTTCTGGGAGGTCTGGTTCTGCCTCTGCTCCTCCTCGAGCCCCGATTCTTGTTCTGCGGCTTTCTTGATCAGTTCATGGACATCATGGTAGTCCCGCACGTTGCAGCTGTTCCTGAGTTTTACCCTCATTCCTTTGAGGAACCGGTGGATTAAGTCATGATCACTCAGGTAGTGGCCAGCAAATCTCCAAAGTCGGTTGAACTCGTCTCCGTAGTCCCTCACGTTCCTTGTCCCCTGACGGATGTCCTGAAACTTGCTTTCCATTGCGTCCATAGCTTCTAAGGAAAAATACTTCCCATTGAATGCTTCCAGGAAGTCATCCCAGGTCAGTCGTATCCCGTGTGCCCTTTCGACCACTTCGTCCCACAACACTAGCGCGTCGTCCTTAAGATAGTGGGCAGCCAGATCCCTACGGAACTCCAGTGGGCACCTTGCAGAAGCGAAGTTCCTCTCAAGTTGACGTCTCCAGTTATCCGCAACAATTGCATCGGCCTTTCCATTGAAAAACTCCATCTGCATACTCTTCATATGTCTCAGCATGTCCCAATAGTTGGGGCCTGGGGCGTGCACCACTGCAGGCGCTGCCGGGGGTGGTGGCGGTGGTGGCGGATTCTGACCCGCCCCAGGTGGTATGGGGTTGTCCCCCGCCCCTACTGCGGCTTCACCATTGGGCAATTGACCCCCATAGGCGTCACGGTACCTTTGTAGTTCAGCCAGGAGCGTTGCGTTCACCGCGTTCAGCATTTCCACTGGGTTCCCATTCTCGGGTGCGGCTTCTCTGCGGCTTTCTGCCTCGTTGGAGGCCTGAGACGCAGACCTAGTGACTCGTCGTGTCGCTCTCTGGACGGCCGCAACTGGCCTTGCAACTCTGACGTTCTTGGGAGGCATCATGTTGACAAGCGAGGGGGATTAGCCACGGTTCTACTCAAATTCTATTGCCCACCGAGTAAGCTAGGAGTTTCATCGAGTGGTGCGCGTCTTTTTTTTTTTTTTTTTTTTTTGAAAACCCTTTGGAAACACTTAGAAAAACGCTTGGAAGAAATTCCTTTGAAACCCGGTTTTTACCTACTTTTACCCGACCTTTTCCCTACCCGCCCGGGACAGCACCGGGTGGGTTTAACCCGCTCTGATACCAATTGTAACGGCCCTGGCCCGATGATCTTCATCAAATACCATAACCTAATTTTTTTCGTCCCAAAACTCTTATTAAAACTCAAATAGTCTTACATAAATCCGAACTCAACTAAAGACTGAATGTCAAATGAAAACTTAAGGAAAATGTTTAAAAGAAAAGAGTCATAAAAGAAAGCCTCGAGAAAACACTTTCACCATACGAACATATACTCCCGCTCCCTCTCGGTCATACCTGTAAGAAGAGGGGTGAGTACGGAATACTCAGTGAGGGCAGGTTCCAGGAACCCACGATCTCAACTCAGGAAGAGCAAACAATCACAAGTCATGAGCTAATAAGATCTATTGTACAAAAACCCAGATGCCCGACAATGAGCTAAAGACTCTACAATGCACGTTTTTATATCCCGCCTCTCGCGGTTGGCTCATCTTCTCTTTCTCCGTGGGTAGCTCTCGATAGACTTCTACTCCTATGGGTGCCTTCATATTCTTGTGGATTCCACCACAGCTCCTATGGATCCGTAGCGTAGAACTACTACTCCACGTACTCCCTCTAGACTCTATATGATTTCCCTTAACTCATACTTATCCTTAACATCATTCACTTATCATTCACATCACGTCTCAACATCTTATCATCACTTTCTTGACCACCCTAACATGCCTACGACTTCATCACTTCACACATACTATCATTTAAACAAGAAGATCAATCACATATCACATCACACATACACACAAGTCCTAGATCTGATTAACAAAGGACTAAGTCCCATTGGTTACTCAACATGAGGCAAGTTCACAACCAAGTCCTCACTTTAGCTTTTTGCAGTAGTAGATCTGGATCTAGATTGGAGAATCGGTCACTTCTCAAGATCTGGTTTAAGAGTAGGATTCACACAAGAGAGAGATGGGTTTAGGATCTGTCATTCCCAATGAATTATAGCTAGAGATCACAGTCTTACCTTATGGTTCAGATCTCAGTTGATTGCACGAAACCGAATCAAGGAAGCGGCGGCTAGGGGCTCGGTTGCGACGGCTAGGGCTTCGCGGGTGGCTGGCGGCTGGCTTCGTCGGAGGCGGAGCGGCGGCGGCAGAGTTCTGCTCGGGCAGAGCTTCGTTTGCTGTCTCTCTTGTGGCTGAACCCTTGGGGAACTTCTCTTTTTATAAGAAGTGGAAGGGGTTATGTCTAGAGTTTCTTCTTTTAGGACCTCCAACACTTGAGTCTCCTTTTGGACCGGGCCCGGGATGTTACAGTTTGGGTTTAATGTGCAAATCTGTCCCCTCAAAACAACGCAATCTCATAACCTTTAATTTCAAGCTGGCTAAAAAATGAACAAAAAAACGTGAGCTTCTATTTTAGTAATCAAAGTCTACCAAACTTTCTAATATTGTTTATTTAATAACAAAATTCACATGGTGGTTCTCAAAATATTCGATTTGAGAAAATATTTTAACTTCTTATAGATCTCAACTTGAATCAGAGTAGACAACCGCGTCTGCTGCATGGAGCTACCCTGAAACAATAGTTTAATATGCACCAGCTTGAAGCTATCTTAAATGGAAGCAGACAAAATATACTATTAGAAAATAACATATTTTAAACATGACCTTGACCTTCCGGTCTCACAATAGAAAAACCCATGTGTTTGTGATGATACTTCGACACAGTTATGGGCCAGACCAAAAGGAAGAACCCTAGGAAAGCCTGGCATATGCATGACAACTACGAACGTTCTTGATATCTCCGGTGTATATATAACAAGTCATGATTAGTCCAAGCATGAAACTTCACTTGTCATGATTAATTCTTCAATACCAAGAAGATGAGGGAAAATTCACCTTGTCCCAAAGTCCAACTGAGGCTTCCTTCCCGATGCAGCAATATGAGTCAGAACTGAAAAGCTAGGAAAGCGTGGAGAGTAAAAACACACTTATGTTCTCTAGATGATGAAGTTAGCTTTTACCGTATTGGGTCTTACTATATTAACCAAACCCTTCATGTGCAAAAGCAATCACTGAAGCTAAGTATGGAGAGAAGAGAATAGAAAGCTGATGTGAGAGTGGGAACTCCCATAGTTAAGCAATGAAGATACCAGATCTTCTTCACTTGTTTTGATTATGCAAGCAGCCACCAATATCAGAACAAGATTAAACTTAGTGAACAAGAAAAAATGAATTTAGTTGAAAATTGGTTCGGAATGGTTTTTGGTTTAAAACTTGCACCTAAAATCATCCCAAGCGCTGCTAATGTCAACACTTCTTCCATTCGGATTCATTGGATCGAATACTTATATGGACTGAAACATCCATCCATATTTACAACAATCATTTCAATATAAACTGTTGACATATAATACACACATCATGAACTAGTTCTCACATGTATGTTAGACTCCATTACGACTTGTAGTCTCTCGTAGGAGTGACTGTTATCCAATCGTCACATCATATGGAGCTAAACATTTTCTCTCAAGTACAATCAAAACCCTGACAATTAAAAACTCTTGTTGCAATAATAACCATACACATTTTTCCTATATGTTTATAATCATATCACTAAAGTGGATAAACATGTTGCAAAGGGAGAAACTTAGTACATTAGGACAAGGGAGACTGAAGATCTGTTTGCTGATATGAACGGGAATTACCTCTGACTGCTGATGCTGTAAAGATTGGACTCAAAACTCTTCTGTAGGCGACCTGTCAGTTTCAACAGCTGGTTAGAAAGTCTGAGTCTTAGGCTTCTCCGCTTCTGAAACTATGTGAAGAGAGTTCTTAGTCTCTATTGTCTGTCCCCAAGGCTGATCTGTTGACTGACCAGCGTAAGGTGAGTGGTTTGCAGAAGATGATGACATCGAGGGTGCTGACCAACTCCATGAAGCGGATGAGACTACCAGGGAAGCTGCATCAACCAGAACCGGAGCAAATGTGCCGATCCCCACAGTATATGGTGAGAAATCAGGCAAAGGCAGGTTGTTGTTTAGGTACAAGACCACTTGTTCCATCGTAGGTCTAGACTCTGGCACGATATTTGAACAGAGCAACCCGAGTTTCATAACCATCTCAACTTCCTCTGGTAAGAACTCATCTCCCAGTCTTGGATCAGTGGCATCGAGCAAAGCATCCTTCTTCCAACACTCGCAAACCCATTTGATCATATGTCGTTTCTCAGGTTGCAACTGCGGTTCCAATGGTCTTCTCCCACATGCTACTTCAAGCATGAAAACACCAAAGGCGTAAACATCAGTTGCAGTGGAAGCTCCCATTGTGATTAGCTCAGGTGCCATGTACCCTACTGTTCCCACAGCAGCTGTTGTGGCTGCATCGCCTCCGTGGTCATGAAACCTAGCCATGCCAAAATCTCCTAACCTACCATTGAACTCAGCGTCCAACATAATGTTTGAAGCTTTGACATCTCGGTGAAGAACAACTTGGTCAGCAGCTGTATGGAGGTACCATAGAGCAGACGCTATTCCTTTAACAACCACAAGTCTCTGTGACCAAGGAAGAACCGGTTTCGTCTCATCAAACAAATGCTCGTCAAGGCTACCGTTAGGCATGTACTCCGAGACAAGAAGAAGTTCCCGCTTCCTCCTGCAATACCCAAAAAGTGGAACAAGATTCCTGTGTTTCAGACATTCCATGCTCACCACTTCAGCCACAAATTGCTTCACACCTTCATCACCATTATGTGACACTCTCTTCACTGCTATTTCTCTGCCTTGAGGAAGATCACCTCTATAGACTTCACCAAAGCCTCCTTTTCCGAGGAACTCATCTTTACTGAAACCCTTTGTTGCTTTGTACAAGGACTTGTAAGAGAACCGATGTGCATCAAACTCCTTCTCCCATGTTTCAGAAACTTCAGAATACTTCTTCCTCCTGTGGACATAAACTCCTGCAAGAAAAGCCAAAACCGCAACAGCCACACAAACAACAAGGACAATAATCCATGTAGCCAGATTCTTATGCGGAGCTTTGGGATGAGGAACTTTAGGAAGTTTTGAGATGTCAAGACCATGCAGTGATCCTCTGCCTGTGCTAAAACTCCACCAAAGAATATAGTGACCACTCACTGCGTTCCCTGTTGCTGCGGAGAAGCCAACAAACAGTTTGGATCTATTAGGAAAAATCTTTGAAAGGTTGATTGGATGTGACAAAAGAGGCCGACTTGGCTTCTGGACTTTAAGAGGTGCGATCCAGACACTGAGCACAGTGCCGTCATAATCCACCCAGACATGTATAGGCTTTCCACTCAAGAGGGTCATGTTTTCGTTTCTCCCTTTCTTGTCGGAATAGTAAGACGCCGGAGATACTGCTACAGATACAGGATTGTTCACATCAATCCCCACGTGATTCCTACCTTTGGTGTCTTTGTACTCAGGGTTCCATATAGTGTCGAGCTCAACAGCAAGAGCCTGAGATCCATTTGCTGAGGCGTTGAAAGCCCCCAAGAATCTTGAATCTTGTGCGTGCGAGAAATCCATAGAGGAAGATACTAAAAAGGCAAGACCATGGCCGCCTTCTTTACCTGGCTTAGGCACCAGAGCACACACGAAATGTGTTGAGAAGGAACTGAACTGAATTGGATTCTTGTAGAATGCCCGGCCTATTTGATGATCTGAATCGTTTGTCAGCTGCAATATTCCATGGGGAAGTACTTTCGCAGAAGCATCTAGATAAAGATCTTCTTGGGAGCTAAAACTTTCATAGACAAACCTTGTCTCTTGTTGACTTGATAGAGAAACCAGATGAAGAGAGGAGATAATTAGGATCTGAAGCAGCCAACGAGCCATTGCTGATGATGAAACAGAGAGTCTGGATCTGATGTGTAGATCTTCTCTGAACACAAAGCGATGCATCTCATAACCTCGCAAGCTGTGGAGAAAAGGTGAGCAGAAAAAGGATGTGAGCTTCTGTTTCAGTGATCCAAGCCTATGATGCTTTTTAATATTGTGTTCTTAACAAAAGGAATCATTATTTTTTAACTTTACATACTGTACTCGATTAGCACGATGATATTAAATAAACCTAGAAATAAAGCTTAACGTGGTTTTCAAAGTATTCCATTTCAGACAATATTTTTTTTGTTATAAGATAAGCATTAAAATGATCATCCACTTCTTTACCAAACTCAAGCACTATGATCATTCACTCCTTTACCAACTCAAGCACTATGATCATCTACTCATCAAACACTATGATCATCCACTCCTTTACCAAATTAAGCACCATCTTTGTTATTTTATGTATTGTTGTTCACTATAAATACCATCATTCATCTCACTCTTTTGTACACCAAAAACAAGAACAAGAGTAATTCATCAAAGAATCATTACATTTTCTTCTTCCTTCTTATAATAATCTTTCTCCCTTATACTAGTGTTATTTGCTTCCTACGGGTATTAAATTCTACTCTTATTTAAATTTCTCGATACTATAAATTATAAGTTATTTCATAACACGTTATCAGCACGATCACTCTGCGATTCGGTAAAATTTATTTGTATCATTTATACCCTGTTATAATGGTCGGTATACCGCCTCTACTATTATTTATATCATGTTATAATGGCCGGAATACCGCCTATATTATTTACTAGTAATTTAATTTATTTATTGGTCGGCCGAGCCGCCTTATATCCTGTTTATTAT